>NC_088374.1:19126899-19161899 GCF_034508935.2 Berghia stephanieae | reverse complement strand
CCCTTGTAAAGCGCTTTGAGCACGTTTAGTGGATATTGTGCTCAATTTTTTTATGTATTGAGGTCAGAGGTCAGCATCTGTCTCTATCCATAACATAAAGCTGTACAGCTATAAGGTCTTGTATTATGACAATCACCTTCTTATCGGAAGATCCTAGATTCGAATCCTGCTCTGAAAAAGCACGGCTCATAGTTGAGTCCTTGGAAAAGGCTCTTCATTCACATTCTCTCACTGTACCCAGGTGTAAAATGAGTAGGTATCTGGCTGTAAACAGCTTTGTCTATGTCAGAAAAAAAATTGTAATATTATCGCCTAACAAGTGCCATGCCTCGTCCTACGTGTTAAGTAAGTGTTGCTGTTGGCTAGGAAAGTGCTTTGAGCACATTTAGTGGATAGTGTGTGAAATAGAAAATCAGTTTTTTAAAGCAAGCACACCTGGAGCACATCATGTTTAACTCACTCAACCCTTACACCGACTATATCCGTAGCTTACCCGGGTTACTTTTACCCCATGCCTATTTATTACATTTTTCTTAGACAAATTATAGGCGTAGTATCAAAGCTTATGTTTTTAGTTTTTACATGTTAATGATAGTTGGAAAAAAAAACTATCTATACATGCTCATTTTTAATACATTTTTTTCCAATTTTGAAAAGTATCAAAACTCTCTAGGATTGAGTGAGTTAAAGTTTAATTTCTTCCATTTCCTATCTAAATTTTTCATTCCAGACCACTTTGGCAGTGAACAAGTTTGTGGCCGCCAACCTGGGCCAGCAGTTCGTGGAGAGTCCGACCGTTGATCTGGCTCAGCTGTACGAGAGTATGAACCCAGTTACTCCTCTCGTGTTTGTTTTGTCCACTGGTTCAGATCCCATGGGTGCCTTCCTTCGATTCGCCAAGGAGATGGACTACACTGAAAGGTGAAGACGAAGCTGTTTTGATGATGTGTATATTTGTAGAACATAATGTGCATCATCATTTTGATTATCATAGCCATCATTATCATCATCAACCTCAACATCATCATTATCATTAATATCATCATCATCATCATCATAATTATCATTATCATCATTATCATTATCATCATCATTTTCATCATCATCATCACTATCATCATCATCATTATCATCATCATTATCATCATCATTTTCATCATTATTATCATCATCATCATCATCATCATCATCAATCATCATATCATCATCATCATCATCATCATCATCATTCATTATCATCATCATCAATCATCATCATCATCATCATATCATCATCATCATCATCATCATCATCATCATCATCAATATCATCATCAATCATCATCATCATCATCATCATATCATCATCATCATCATCAATCATCATCATCATCACCATCATCATCATCATATCATCATCATCATCATCATTCATATCATCATCATCATCATCATCATCATCATCATCATCATCATATCATCATCATCATCATCATCATCATCATCATCATTCATCATCATCATCATCATCATCATCAATCATCATCATCATCTCATCATCATCATCATCATCATCATCATTCATCATCATCATCATATCATCATCATCATCATCATCATCATCATCATCATCATCATCATCATCATCATTTATCATCATCATCATTCATCATTCATCATCATCATCATCATTATCATCTCATCTCATCATCATCATCATCATCACTCATCATCATCATCCTCATCATCATCATCATCATCATCATCATCATCATCATCAATCCTCATAACACAAATCATTTTAAATAATAATCTATCTATTTTTTTTCTCTGATCCCCATCAATCCCAGAATCCAATCCATTTCCCTGGGCCAAGGTCAAGGTCCCGTGGCAGAGAAGATGATCTTGTCTGCCGTTAAAAACGGCGACTGGGTCTTTTTACAGGTGAGATAGACCTTGGGGATTTTGATCAACGATGTCAAAGTTTTCATAGGCCTGTTGAGGCAGGCTGAGTTTGGGGATGTTTTGTTTTCCTGTATTTTTCTTTCTTGCTTTTTCTGGCACTGTCTCTTACACACTTTTTGTCAGATTTCACTCAATCTCGTTCCCTTTGCTTTGTGAAGCGATTACTCTACCATGAGATCCATTAGTAGTAGTAGCGTATGGCTACACCTCCAAATGTACTTCGTCAACCGAGCTTCTAAAGTCTTCCTCCGCCCTAAGGATGGTTTCGTAGCGAGCTTCAAGTTAAGTGACTGGAAAGTGGAGGACGATGTGACCGCTGGTCTCTGGGGCTGCCTGACATTTCTGGCTGGTATCACTGTTTCCAAGTTTCCATCTGCACATATTTGATGCAGTTCTGCCATGTCCAGTAAAGATTAGATCCATTGGTAATCACTCACTCACTCAATCTTCTCCGTACCTGCTGGCACTTGAGGCGATGCAAGGGATCTCCACCTTGTCCTGTCAGCAGATATTCTTGGGGCCATCTCGAGGGACAGATAGACCCCTCTGTTGTAGGTCCCTCTCTACGGTACGTCTCCAAGTCTCCTTGGGGCGACCTCGCTTCCTCTTTCCTTGGGGTGTCCTTATCAGAGTGTCATCAGGTCTGCAACAACCATTGCCATCTTCTTCTCCTTTTAATGAGACTCTCCAGAGACTCAAATTCAGCTCTCGTTCTCGTGTCCTCATTTGAGATTGTGTTTGGCCAGAATATCTTGAAGATTGACATTTGTTTTGGAATACTTCAAATTTCTGGATGATATTCTCTGTGATATGCCAACATTCTGCAGTATAGAAGCTCATATTTTGTTTTTGTTTATGTTTTTTTGTTTGTTTGTTTGTTCTTTTTATTTATCTCAAAAACAAAACAAACAAAAGATAAATCTCTGGGAGTCCCGATAACTCAATTGGTAGATCACTCACTTTACATGCAAAGGGACCAAGATCGATCCTGAGTGCTGTCGAGATTTTTTTTTTCTGACCCCTCTGTCCACCCAGTAGTGAATGGGTAGCTGAATTTGTTAGATTTGGCGGAAAATACTATGTGATAGACAAGTGTCCTCTCCAAAGGATAGCAAGCAATTGATATTGTCTGTTTCACACTATAGAAGCCGGGATAAACTCTAGCTCTATGGGCCTAATAATGGGATCTGAAGGACTTCTTTATTTCATTTTATTTATCTCACACTAATTCTATCACAAATTTTTCAGTGCATGACATAATCAGTCGGCAGGTGAAAATCTTGGATTAGCATTTTTTTGCATTTTCTGAACGAATATGCTCCCCGAGCATTTTAATCTTTATTTGAAGTAAATTGGATGATTTTTCATGAAGTTTTGATATGGTCAGATGTATGGGAAAGGTATTCAGCAACTTTTCTCAAATTTCATACTTTTTCAATTTGACTAGCTGTAAAAAAATATTTAGAAGTTAAATAAAGCTTTGATATTTCCCGAAGATGTACAAAAAGGGTTGATTTAATCATTTATAACAAAAACTCATTTTGGATAAAAAATTGACCTTCTAACTAAACTTGTCGATATCTCAGTTCAAACCTTTTCACCATCCAACTGATTTTGTCATTCACTGTTACAAATTTTCATCGATCACAGAATTGTCATTTGGCCGCCTCCTGGATGTTGAGTATGGAGAACCTCGTCAAAGACATCGGAGAAAAGCCGGACGACATTCACCAGGACTACCGATTGTTCCTCTCATCCATGCCAGCCAAGCACTTCCCCGTGTCCGTGCTGCAGAACTCGGTCAAGGTCACCAACGAACCACCGAAGGGAATCCGAGCCAACATGAAACGAGCCTTCGGAGAGATCACTCCAACCTTTTTCGAGGAACACGGTAAAAAATTAAATGTATAGAAAAAAAAAACAACTATTATTTTAAAATTTGGCCAGAAAACTCCTCCTCCAAATATGGATTAATTTAAATGACCTTCAACTTGGCAAAAACTCTCAAACCTGGGGCTTCGAGAAGACCGATGTTTGAGAGTTTTTGACAAGATGAGGGTCATTTCAATTGATCGATATTTGAAGGAGGATTTTTCTGGCCAAAATTTTTAAATAATAGTTTTTTCCAGAGTCTGGCAATTAACTGGTGAAAGAAGGAAATGAAAACAAAACAAGTAAACACAGCGGAATCCACATAAAATCAACACTCTTAAAATCAACTTCTGCTTAACCCTCTCCTTACCACCTACAGCAAAATCGTCACATTTGTTACGATACAATATACATTTTTTCTTATTCAGATTTATTTTGTACATCACAAGATTTGAAGAATGATCTTTGTTTAATCAATAAGAACATAAAATTGTTTTGTAGAGAGATTGTTTGAGTTTTTAAAAAATCAAATTTTCTGCTGGGTAAGCCTGCCATTTTGGGAAAATGCTGAAATGATCGGTAAGGAGAGAGTTAAAGTCAACCCTCTTGTTGGTTCCAAATTTTTTATTCTCTGCCTTAACTCACTCAATCCTAGAGATTTGGCAACTGTTCAAAATTGGAAAAGATTGTATTAATCATTAAAAATGAGCATGTACATAGATAGTTGTATTCAACTACCAATAACATATTAAACTGAAACCATAAGTTTTCATCCTATGCCTATAATCTGTCTCATAAAATTGTAATAAATAGGCATGGGGTAAGAGTAACCCGGGGAAACTACGGATAGAGTCTATGTTAGGGTTGAGTGAGTTAATCTGTTCCATTGATAATGGACAAAGTCAAACTTGCTAAATGTGACCCACTGTATCAAAGCGGTATTATGTCGGGGTCCACTCGGTAAGGGAAGTTGAATTTATAGCCACAAATATCCAACTTGGGTTTAATTTCTGTACGTTATGCTGGAGTATAAAGACTATTTTTTGCATTGCAAAAACTTCCAAGCTCCAATTTCTCATCATTCTATCTCTAATTTCACTTTTTGGGGTCTGAATCATCCCGACATAATACCATTTTGAGACGGAAGGCCACAAATGTCAACCAATCTTTCTGGCTCGGCAAGATTAATTAGGATTTTTTTTTGGTATTTTATTGATGCCATGCAATTTAGGTAAAATATTCACCAATTGTACCAGCCAGATGAATCATGAGGGTATTTGATTGAGTTTAGTCTTTGAGTTAGTAAAGTTAAATCTTACATATTTTTTTTTTCATTTCTAGTGCTTGGTCTGGACTGGAAGAGAATTGTCTTTGGCATCTGCTTCTTCCACGCCATCATCCTGGAAAGGAAGAAGTTCGGACCCCTTGGATGGAATATCAAAGTAAGTATGAATATGAATATGAGTATGAGTATGAGAATGAGTATGAATATGAATATGAGAATGAATATGAGTATGAGAATGAGTATGAGTATGAATATGAATATGAGTATGAATATGAGTGTGAGCATGAGTATGAGTATGAGTATGAGTATAAGTATGAGTTTGAGTATGACTATGACTATGAGTATGAGTATGAGTATGAGTATGAGTTTGAGTATGAGTATGAGTATGAGAATGAGTATGAGTATGAGTATGAGTTTGAGTATGAGTATGAGAATGAGTATGAGTATGAGAATGAGAATGAGTATGAGTATGAGAATGAGTATGAGTATGAGAATGAGTATGAGTATGAGTATGAGAATGAGTATGAGTATGAGTATGAGTATGAGTATGAATATGAGTATGAGTATGAGAATGAGTATGAATATGAATATGAGTGTGAGTATGAGTATGAGTATGAGTATGAGTATGAGTATGAGAATGAGTATGAGTATGAGTATGAGAATGAGAATGAGTATGAGTATGAGTTTGAGTATGAATATGAGTATGAGCTTGAGTATGAGTATGAGTTTGAGTATGAGTATGAGTATGAATATGAGTATGAGTTTGAGTATGAGTATGAGTATGAGTATGAATATGAGTTTGAGTATGAGTATGAGTATGAGTTTGAGTATGAGTATGAGTATGAGTATGAGTATGAGTATGAGTATGAGTTTGAGTATGAGTATGAGTATGAGTATGAGTTTGAGTATGAGTATGTGTATGTGTATGAGTTTGAGTATGAGTATGAGTATGAGTATGAGTATGAGTATAAGTATGAGTATGAGTATGAGTTTGAGTATGAGTATGAGTATGAGTATGAGTATGAGTATGAGTTTGAGTATGAGTATGTGTATGTGTATGAGTTTGAGTATGAGTATGAGTATGAGTATGAGTATGAGTATAAGTATGAGTATGAGTATGAGTTTGAGTATGAGTATGAGTATGAGTATGAGTATGAGTATGAGTTTGAGTATGAGTATGTGTATGTGTATGAGTTTGAGTATGAGTGTGAGTATGAGTATGAGTGTGAGTATGAGTATGAGTATGAGTATGAGTATGAGTATGAGTATGAGTATGAGTATGAGTATGAGTATGAGTATGAGTATGAGTATGAGTATGAGTGTGAGTATGAGTATGAGTATGAGTATGAGTTTGAGTATGAGTATGAGTATGAGTATGAGTATGAGTATGAGTATGAGTATGAGTATGAGTATGAGTATGAGTTTGAGTATGAGTATGAGTTTGAGTTTGAGTATGAGTATGAGTATGAGTATGAGTATGAGTATAAGTATGAGTGTGAGTATGAGAGTGAGTATGAGTGTGAGCATGAGTATGAGTATGAATATGAGTATGAGCAGACCTGCGTCCTACTACGAAAAATTTGTAAAGTTACGAAATTTTGACTCCATTTTCAGAACTTAGTGAGATTCTCTAAGTCGTTAAAACTTGTTGAGGGGGGGGGGGGGGGGGGGGGGGGGAGTAGAAAACCTATCATTTGTCATGGAAAGATACATTTACTGTTGATAGCTTCTAAGTTACTACATGGTAATTTGTGTGTTTGGTCTGTTTTGATACTGGTCTGGTCACGGGCCTTGATCATAATGAGTGCAATGGTTATGGTGATGATGAAGAGAAGGAGGAGGAAGAGGATGATGATGATGATGATGATGATGATGATGATGATGATGATGATGATGATGATGATGATAATAATGATGAAAATGATGATGATGATGATAATAATAATGATGAAAATGATGATGATGATGATGATGATGATGATGATGATGATGATGATGATGATGATGATAATGATTTTTATCATATTATTTCCTCAGTACGAATTCAACGACAGCGACAGAGAGTGTGCACTCCTGAACTTACAGATGTTCTGTGCCGATGGAGTCATACCCTGGGACACCCTGATTTACATTACTGGAGAAGTACGTGGCCATTTTAGGGGATGACTGTGTGTGATGATTTTCAACCCATTTAAACATCAAAACTCTGTCAATTCTGCCTCAATCGGTGAACTGTAAATAAAGCTTAAAAAAAAAAGAAAGTTGAACTCTCTAGTTATAGTAAAATTAAAGTGTTCACGGCTAAAAATAGAGTAAACAACATGAATCAGTACTGAAAAAGAGTATACCTAACACAAAAAGTACCGGGCTACCATGGGTGATCCTGCTGACATGGCGGTTTTGTGCAAAAAAATATCCCAAATTTTGCAAGCTGAAAACAGCAAAATTTGCAAAAAAATTGCGGTTAATTTTCCTAAAAACCAATAAAGTAGTTCACGAAAGAGAAAGGTATTTGTTTGTTTTTTAAGGGTTAACGGCGCTTGCAACAAAAGTAAAAAAAAAAAAGAAGAAAATGGTATATTAAAAAAGAAACTACTCTTGATTAATTATCTTTCACGTTCTACACGAGCTATCAAATTAAAAGGGAAAAAAAATTCGTCTTTTTTTCTTTTTTTTTTTTTTTGCCTTTTGAAAAAAAAATTATTAATGTTTTTTTTTTTGTTTTGTTTTTGTTTTTTTTTCTTTGCAAAATTCGGAAAATTTGCACACACAAAAATTGCAGATTTTGCGGCCACAATGCAGATCAGTGATAATTTGCAATTCTTTGCGGCCGCAACGCGATGCAAAAAACTGCCATGCCAGATAATACAGCAGTGGGCAATGGCAGGCGATAACGTCCTCTATGGCTTAGTAAACTGAACTCAACATCAAATAACTTTGAATGTATATTATATATAATAATATATATTTTACTCAACCCTGCTCTGCTTTCCTCCTCCAACGAACAGATCACATACGGTGGGCGTGTCACCGATGCCCAAGATCAGAGATGTCTGCGTACCATTCTGAAGACGTTCTTCGAACCCGTGACGTTGGAATTAGATTACAAGTATTCTCCCTCTGGTAAGTCCTCCATGTCACTGTGACATTTCAGAATAAGTGATACAAACTAAGCTGTTAGAAGAGGTGCTGGATTGTAAAAAAGTCATAAACAAAAAAAGAATATAACATTTCTAGAAAAAAACGAAATACCAAATATGGAACATTTCGGGCTCCAAACTCTTCTTCAGTCATCAACAACAAAAAAAACAAACTAAAACAAATACATTATTTAAAAACCCAGATTGATCAACAGCAGACGTCTATCTGGGCTTTAATTGTTTTGCTTTTAGTTGTTGGCCGAAAACATTCCATGTTTGGTATTCTGTTCTTTTTTTAAGCGGAAATAATAGTAATAATAATAATAATAATAATAATAATAATGGACAATTATTATTATTATTATTATTATTATTATTATTATTATTATTATTATTATTATTATTTTTGTTATTATTATTATTATTATTATTATTATTATTATTATTATTATTATTATTATTATTATTATTATTATTATTATTATTATTATTATTTTTATTATTATTATTATTATTATTATTATTATTTTTATTATTATTATTATTAATATTATTATTATCATTATTATTATTATTATTATTATTATTATTATTATTATTATTATTATTATTATTATTATTATTATTATCATTATCACTATTATCATCCTCTATCAGGTATATACTATGCACCCCAGCTAGAATCTATCGGAGAATATCGTCAATACATAGAAGAGCTTCCTCAGATCGACCAGCCGGAAATCTTTGGCATGCACGAGAACGCCAACATCGCTTTCCAAATGAACGAGACGAATGCACTCATCGGCACCATTCTGGAGGTTCAGCCCCGCATGAGCTCCGGAGGATCTGGAAAATCCAACGACGAGATCGCGGATGAGCTGGCCCAGAATATTGCCGGAAAGTTGATGGATAAATTGGATATTGAACTCGCTGCTGCCGAGATGTTTCAGGTGAGTGGATTCTTGTGACCCGATTGAGTGGTTTAACATTATACTAACTTCGCGGAGATGTGTGTGTTGGACCCGCGATCTCAAGTAGTCGGGAAGAGAGAGAGAGCTCTAATAATGACTAGGGTTAGAGACGATCTTTTTTGGGATCGTGGATAGCTCGTACGGTAGAGTCACGCTCTCCCCGGCCAGGCGGAGTTGTCGTACCAGTAAGGTCACGGGTTCAAACCCCCATCACCGCTGCAAAATTTTTATTCTCTATTGTCTTCTGGCACTTTCCTACTCACTTCATCTCTTGTTGTTATCAGCATTATGTAGGGTAGTGTAAATGTTGCTGCTTGAAGCTCAAAGAAATAAATAACAATGTGACATTGAATGTAAGCTTCATTTTAATATACGGAAACAGATAAAATGGCTGTTACCCGAAACGTCCATATTATCTGTTTTCGTATATAATAAATTGAAGCTTACATTCAATTTCACATTGTTATTTACAACAATATACAGTGTGATATTGTGTGTGATACGTGTGTGCAGTTATGTGGTCTAATGGTATGACACTCGCTTTCAGATCGGAAGGTCCTGGGTTCGAGCCTCGCACAATGCATAGTTGAGTCCTTGGAAAAGGCTCTTCACTCACATTCTCTCACTGTACTCGGGTGCAAAATGAGTTAACAGCGTTGTCTCTGTCCACAAAATTGTAATATCACCTAACAGGCGATATGTCTCATCCTACATGTCAATTGTTGCTGTTGGTCAGGGACCCCTTGTAAAGCGCTTTGAGCACGTTTAGTGGATATTGCCCTATATTAATGCTCTAGTTATTGGGTTTTTTTGTTTTACTAAGCTGCAGGAAGCGGTGGATTGTAAATGATAATAAACAAAAGGAATTTGTGTAACAGCTTCCAAAAAGAACAAAATACCAAACACTGAATATTTCAGTTTCAGGCTCAAAACCCTTCTTCAGTCAATAATAAAAACATAAAGACATCCTCCATCTGCAATAATAATAATAAGATCAGATCACCATGGTTACAATTACAAATACAATTATTATCAGTATCACAATCATTGCATCGTTTCATCGTTATCAACATTATCTTCATGAAAGTGAAAGGTTCGAATTAATTAAAATCCATGGTGTTTTTGATGAGACTGTAATTTTGCTTTTTAAAATTATTTATTTAGTCATCTATGTATACATGGGATTATGATATAGTTTTAACACATTTATTTATTTATCTACTTCTCATGTATTCATCCATCATTTCATTTGAATAATCTGTTATTTTTACTCTGTCCAATGAAAACAGCCGGACGAGAAGGGTCGCATGAACTCTCTGACCACCGTACTTCAACAGGAAGTAGACAGATTCAACAAACTCCTCAAAGTCATCAAGGTATGTATCTTGCCCAAGGATACAGTAATGTCAGAAGCGTTGTCAGCGAATGGAATGTAAAATCTAAAAGTTCCTAAAAGAGCCAGTCAAAATATAATAAAAATTACAAGAATAAATATGGATCTTAAAGCAAAACAATACAAAAATGTGACCCACCGTATCAAAGCGGTATTATGTCGGGATCCACTAAATAAGGGAAATTGAATTCATAGTCTAGCCACAAATATCCAACTTGGGTTTAATTTCTGTACGTTATGGTGGAGTATAAAGACTATTTCTTGCATTGCAAAAACTTCTAAGCTCCAATTTCTCATCATTCTATCTCTAAATTCACTTTTTGGGGTCTGAAGCATCCCGACATAATACCGTTTTGAGACGGAGGGTCACAAATATGCTTATTTTGTCTGTTGTCGGATGAAGACCAAAGGCTGAAGTGCTTTTATCTATTTTGGTCACTTCAAAATCGCAGATATCTCATTAAGTGGTGGGATATTGATGCTGATCTCACAGTAGTTTTGACATCGGTAGTCATTGTTAAAATTATTCACAATAATAGGATTTTTTAAACTTCCATAGATGGTCATTTTTTTCCCCTCGGGACAAGAAGCATATGTCTGTATTATCTAAGATAACCATTATTTATTACTATTTTCAAATTTCTGGGACAAACCCAGAAATTCCAGGACAATGGGCATATATGGTACACATAGAGAATTCATGCTGACCTGGTGTGCTTGGTCTTCAACAGGCGTCTTTCTCTCCATTCCCATCCATCCATCCATCCATCAATCTACTCATCCATCCATCAATCCACCCACCCATCCATCCATCAATCTACTCATCCATCCATCAATCCACCCACCCATCCATCCAACCATTCATTTACAGTGTATTTATTCTTTTCTGTGTCTCCTTTTCAGAATTCTCTAGAACAGCTACAAAAGGCCATCAAGGGATTTGTCGTGATGAGTGAGGAACTGGAGACTGTCTACAATGCTTTCCTCAATAACCAGGTGAGGACGATGTATCTGAATCTGATGATCTGAATGTTACTCAAAGTCGACTCGACTCTGAGTAGATATTTGTATTCGAGGGTGGAAAGTGGTTGAATGTGACAGCCATTGTTGGTGTTTATGCTGAAGAATATAGATAGATACATCACCCCAAGTTATTGATACGTATTTAACTAACCATCTGTCTTCGTAATTAGATTGAAGCTTCTTTTCCACTTTATTTTTTTGTTCATATATATATATTTATATTCAGATGTATAACTATAATAGCAATTATCTCCCTTTAAAATGACATTTTTTTTTCCTCTAATTAAATGAAAATATGTTTGTAATTTTTATCCAAAATTCCAACATTTAAAGATATATACAAGAAAATTTATTTTCTCTAATGAATCAAATACATATTCTAAACTCTTCCCTTTTAAAGTCATTTCGAATCTATCATTTAGTTTTCAAAACCAGTAATGCAAAAGGAGTAAAATTACACTGAGCTTTTAAAAAAAAAGAGAAAAAAAAGGAGAAAAAATCCATTTGGCCTAAAATAATTGGAAATTTGTTGATGGAGTTTGTGGCAAAGTAATTTGAAAACTGTAAATATTCTGTCAACGCAGAAAGTCGAATGCAATCATGGGCTTGATTTAGCATTTGGACAATATTTTGTGCTGCTTTGAGTTTGAGAGTATTTCCATAACAACAATGAACCCATAACAATCAATATTATGGGTTATCAGAACTGCAAACAAGTGGGCGTCGGCATGTCTGCTTACATTCCATATCTGCGTTAATCACCCTTATTGAGTTACAGCTTTAACCTTGACACAGACCAGCAGCTCCACGGTGAAGGATGTGTCCCAACTAAAATACAATGCAACACACATTCCTTGTCCTTGCTTGGACAAAATATTTAGGATGAGGAATCTGTAAAAACGAGGAATACATGGAATTCGTACAAAGAAAATAAGGAAATTTGTAAATTTCAAATATTGAGATTAGTACGAGGAATCCGTGACACAAGCAATAATAAGAGGTTGAGGATTGTGTACGGCAGCTGTAATTCACTCAGTCATGTTGAACATGAAGTGGATTCTGTATAAAGTCAACACTCTTAAATTCAACTTCTGCTTAACCCTCTCCGTACCAACTATAGGAAAATTGTCACATACGTTACGATGCAACCAACATTTTTCTAATTCAAATTTCTTTTGTACATCATAAACTTTAAAGAAAATGAACAGAGTCTTGTAGAGCATGTTTTACTATGAATTGCAAGAACTGACTGCTATTATGTTTGAGTTTGAAAAAATCTATTTTTGTGTAATTTGGGTGTGAAGTTTTGGGGACAATCCTGAAAATGGCCGGTAAGGAGAGAGTTAAATTTAAAGCCAACACTTCATGCTGATACAAAATCTCCTGTTCCTTATCTGAGTGTGTTCCATTGACTTGATAATGGATGAAGTCATCTGTGCTAAGAGTCAACCAATCTTTCTGGTCCAGTATTGTTGACCTACTTCTTGGAATTCCACGGAAGAAGACTGCTGTATATTTTATGGATATTCTATTTTATTTTATTATATTTGATGTTTATTTTGCTTTTAATTAGCTACGTATTTTCATCAATGAGTTCATGACAGAGTATAAATCTGTGATAATATAACGATGAATGATGTGTAACATTATGACAATTTCCATTCAGGATCAATAAAGTATATCTTATCTTATCTTTACTTTTCTTTTCTTATTTTTCCAGGTGCCTGGAGTATGGGCAAATGCTGCCTACCCATCCCTCAAGCCTCTTGCATCATGGGTAAAAGACCTCGTACTCCGATGTGCCTTCATCAACAACTGGATCGTCCACGGACAACCCAAATCCTACTGGCTCTCCGGATTCTTCTTCCCACAGGGTGAGTCAAATTTATTATGTAGCGTATTTTTTTTAAATGAGCTTGAAAAATGAGCTTTTATTTTAGCGCAATATCCACTAAATGTGCTCAAAGCGATTTACAAGGGGTCCGTGGGTCCCAACAGCAACACGTAACATGTAGAATGAAACATGACGCCTGTTAGGAAATGTTACAAAATTTTTTTCTGACAGAGACAATGCTGTCAATGGCCAGGTACTCATTTTACACCTGAGTAAGGTGAGAGAATGTGAGTAAAGAGTCCAAGGACCCAACTTAACTATGCGCAGAGCGAGAGGCTCGAACCCAGGACCTTCCGATCCGATAGTGAGTGTCATACCACTAGACCACATAGCAGCGCATTGCAACTGATAGGTTTAGTGTTGTTGGTTTTGGGTTCAGTAGAGATCAGTTTTTCCTGACCCAGCTGAGATTGAATTGTTGAGTCTGTGTTAGTGTTAGATAGGGTGGAGAGCACTTCTAATAAGACTTTTGTCCTATTCCAAAGGATAGCAAGCAATTGCTATTGTCCATGTCACGTTATAGAAACCGGGATTAACCGTGGTTCTATTGGCCTAATAGTAATAGCTCTGAAGGACTACTTTTTTCTTTTTATACAATCACAGATTTATACAAATTGGATTCAGTAGTCTGATGTCACGCCGCCCGGCAACGGCGGCCATCTTGGTTCTAAACAAAGAAAATCTTTACTTTTTATTCTTCATGCTGGCGAGAACTTTTCATTCCCTTTTCATATGCCTTGTGATCAGAATGTGTAAAAGTCAAAACATGATCAAATTGATGGGGTTTTTTTCCTCTGGATACGCTTTTAAGCTCGCCGGAGAAATATTTCATACGGCGTCCGCCATTGTTCCGATAGTTTAGAGCCAGTGTTACTAAGTTACCATGCGTCATTAGGAAGGAAGTGATGGTACGACTATTGAATCCTATTTAACACAGTTGTTGCTTATCTTTAAGTTGGTAGTCTAGACATTGGAGAGAGAGAGGGAGGTGGGTAAAGTAATGTTTTACTGCAGTGCAATTTACCTCAATACGCTTCAACAGTCGTAACGTCATGTCCCTCGTAATGACGCATGGTAACTTAGTAACTGGCTCTAACCTAGTGGAACAATGGCGGACGTCCTTATGAAATATTTCTCCAACGAGCATAAAAGCGTGTCCAGAGGAAAAAAAACTTATTATAAATCTGATCATATTTTGACTTTTACACATTCTGATCAAAAGACATATGAAAAGTTCTAGCCAGCACGAAGAATAAAAGGTACAGATTTTCTTTGTTTAGAACCACGATGACGCCGTTGCTGGGCAACGTGACATCAGACTATTGAATTCAATTGGATAAATCAATTATACTAAATTTCCTCTTCCATTTCTGTATCTTACACTTTAGGTTTCCTGACGGGCACGTTACAGAACTATGCCCGTAAGTACAATCTTCCCATCGACCACCTCAGCTTCCAATTCAACATGGTGGCTGTGTACAGAGACCAGGCAGAGGTGACCACACAGATGGAGACGCTCAAATTTGGAGAGGAAATCCCAATGGATCAAGAGGTAAGTTTAGTCTGATGTGATTTTAACTATAACTATGATTCTTTTTTCAATAGGGAAGAAAAGTCGTGACAACACACCCTCCACTCTTTTGGTTCCTAAATCATTGGAAGTGTGTATGTAACCAGTCCTTCGGAGTATTAATAATCTGACATGGCGGTTTTTTTCAAAAATAAATCTCAATTTGCGGTGCTGCACTGCGGTTTTGTTTGTTTTTTTGTTTTTTTCGATGACTATGATGTTACTAGTGTGCAATCTGTGTGAGTGTGTCTATGTCAATATTGTATTTTTATAAATTTGTAACCAAAATGACAAATTGCCACTTTTTTTAGGACAATAAAGATATATTATTATTATTATTCCCTTGGAATAGACCCTAGAATCAAATTTCCCCTATGGGATGAATAAAGGGAATTTATTTATTTATTTATTTCCCCTCTTTCTTTCCTCCCGTTAACAGATCACATTACCAGATGACGGTGTTTTGGTTCACGGTTTGTTCATGGATGGATTTAGATGGGACTGGGATACCATGGTCTGTACAGACTCCATTAAAGGTGAGGGTCAAGGTCACACGTATTATAGTATAGGGAGTCATTGATCGACTGGCATTTTAGTTCTAAGCATGAAATTAAATTATCCGTCTGGTGTAGAAGTTGAAGTCCTCCATTCCCTGCAGGTCAAATGAGAAATTCTAAAAAAACTTTTTTTTTTTAACTTTAAGGCCACTGTTATGTTTTTTGTTGAATATTGTCAGGTCACCTCTTAATCATCACAGTCACAACTTTAAGAGTATTTTATTTATCCTTTTGATACGGTAATGATTAAATTGAAAGAATGACTCCACTACGGTATAACAAAGAAAGTATTGGACTGGAACCCTCAGGGCAGAAGATCAAGGGGAAGGCCTCGAGGAACATGAAGAAGAATTAAAGAAGCTGATATGTACAGAGAAGTGATAAGACCTGGAACGAGATAAAAAAAAAGTTAGCTCAGGATAGAGAAGGATGGAAACTGTTTGTCTGTGGCCTATACCCTGACCCAGGGTGAAAAAGGCAATGATGATGATGATAGAGAAGGATGGAAACTTTGTTTGTGGCCTATACCCTGACCCCGGGGTGCAAAAGGCAATGATGATGATGAATGATTAAATGAACTTATTTATTACTGTGGATCGATTGTCTGATATATAATATTTCCTTTCCCGCCACCCTCAGGCCAAATGAACTCCAGCGTTCCCATGATGCATATGGAACCCATGATGGACTACGAGCCAGACGAAGCCCTTTACTCGGCACCGTTATACAAGACTGCAGAAAGGGCTGGTGTGCTCTCAACTACAGGTAAATATTCTTCCCCTCCTTTTTCAATAGTTTTGATCCATCTAATTCTAATCAAACCTTTTTTAATTCACTGGTGAATGGGCATGATCTATATTACCTTTCCATGTGCTCGAGGTCATTAGTCATTAGTCACATCACCTAAAAGTTCTATAAAGGTCAATTTTCGATTAATTTTTCGTATTAAAAAGAAAATACTCAAAAAAATGGGGAAAGGCTGATCGAATTTGTTTTAATAATAATAATGATGATGATGATGATGATGATGATGATAATAATAATGAAAACAAAAGCCAACAATTAATAAAACAACTGCGATGATTGCGCACATATAAAAATTTATATACAAGTACAAGTGACATGTTTCATTATCCATCCCTTGTTTTTACCCGACTCACTCTTTCCTCTCCACAGGTCATTCTACCAATTACGTGGTCGCCGTCCAGCTTCCCTCCGACAGACCACAAGACTATTGGATAGCGAAAGGAGCCGCCTTGTTGTGTCAACTCAGTGAATAGAATTAACATATTTTATTACTATTATTATTGTCATTAAATGACATCTTCTTTTAAATGAAAAATATAAATGAACAATTCCATCGTAGACAAATTCATTATCATAAAGTTAATTTTAGTAAAAATGGTTTTATTATTACATAAATAAGAAACTGATAACAACTGGGTTCTTTTTTCTTTTTATTGTACCATACTTGCAATACTGAAAAAGAGAGAAAGACCATTTAACAATAAAAATACTACTAGTATAATATTTGAGATTTTTAACAACATGGACAAAAAAATTATTTTTTCAATATAAAAAGATACTAAAAATGTATTTATTATGATATTTGATTAAGAAAGGCTAAACTTGCCAGTTACGTCACAACAAATGAAACGGTCTGTTCGCATTATTAATATTTCGATACTCAGGGGGTTTTTTTTTGTTTTGTTTTGGTCGTTTAACATTTTTGAAAACATGGGTATAAGTAAGTAGGTCAGGCCAAAAAAAAAAAAGTCTGAAATCCAATTCTAACAAATTAAAAAGAGCCTGAAACGTATTTTGAAGTGTGACCCAGTGCCTCTAAATGGTATTAATGACGAGATGGTCTAGATGCTGGAAATACATTAAAATCCAATTCAAAAAGCCGGAAATCTTGCACCCACGAAAAAGTAAATTTAAAAACAGTTTCATATCAAAGACAGATAATATTTGGTCTGAAAATATATATGATAATTAATATATGAATTTAATAGAGTATAATATAATAGAAATAAAATGGGATTTGTTTTCTATTCACAACATGGAATGACACGACAGGAATGAACCAAAGACATTTATCATATATTTTGTGTTTGTTTTGTGGCTCTTACAAGTTATCCAGTACTGTTCTCTGTTTATTGGACTGTAACTGTAATCCCAACACAGTAATACTTTAAAAAAGGATTGTTATACAGTATAGTACTCCATTTCCGATTGTTATACATTATAGTACTCCATTTCCGATTGTTATACAGTATAGTACTCCATTTCCGATTGTCATACAGTATAGTACTCCATTTCCGATTGTTATACAGTATAGTACTCCATTTCCGATTGTTATACAGTATAGTACTCCATTTCCGATTGTTATACAGTATAGTACTCCATTTCCGATTGTTATACAGTATAGTACTCCCATTTCCGATTGTTATACAGTATAGTACTCCCATTTCCGATTGTTATACAGTATAGTACTCCATTTCCGATTGTTATACAGTATAGTACTCCATTTCCGATTGTTATACAGTATAGTACTCCATTTCCGATTGTTATACAGTATAGTACTCCCATTTCCGTGGAAATGTGCTCATTAAATACATAATTTTTGTTTTGTTTTATTTTATCTGGGATTCTTTTTTCCCCCATGTTTGATTTTATTTTCTGAATTTTTTGCTTGATTAACAAGGGTTGTTTGTTTTTAATTAAAATCAAAACGGACATTGTGTTAATCCATTCAAGTAATAAGGTCAGGATTATGTGAGTTTGCAATCAATCAGAATTTAATTTTTTCTCCTAAATACAAAACTCAAGACGAATTAAATTGTGGCTATTTTTGTACATAAATTGTTGATAATTCAATTTGTTTTTTTTTGTTGTTGTTTTTTTGTGTGTGATATGCCTTATCATGATGTAAAAATTTATTGAATATGTGATATAGATCATTTGTGAAAAGTTGATAATTTTGAAGAGTGTAAGGGTTATCTTATAATAATAGTAATAGAATACCTTGAAGTGTCTTGACACACTCTGTTATTTAGCCATGTCTGTGATTATAATCATGTTTTAAAATATTGTCTTCTTTCGTTGAAGAAAATTTATGTTTAATTGTGATCGTTGAATATGTTCAACTCTATTACTATTACAGTCATTGGTTTCCATTTATAAGCATTCCGACTACAACAAGCACGATCTGCTGCTTAATTCCCGAGGACTGTGCTTATAAACAGAAACCACTGACTTTTTTTTATGTTTTTAAAATGTAATGCGGGGTAACTACTTCATCAATTGTGAAATAATAAACATATATACATTGTAAAGTATTATATTTATCAATTTCTATAATATATATATAATTATAATACAGACGTTGTGATGGTATCACTATCACCGTGTCCTTCCAACTACTGATCATTGATAATTATTTAATAATAATAGCATTAGTATTAGGCATTGCATTGTTGAATTAACTTTTCAGCATTGTTCAAACGTTTTGGTTTTTTTTTTTTTCATCAACCATTTGATTTTTTTTTTAATTTCCCGTTATTTCGTTATAATTATAATGTCAAAGTTATCATAAAATGCCATTGATGTTTTAATTAATTATTACCAAATGTAAATTTTTCAAAGCGTTAAGTTTCCCCCCCCCCCGTTTTAAAAAAAAAAGATATCCTCTGAATAATTTAGTGTGCCGCAATGAACTGTCTTCGTGTATAATTTACAAAAACACTTCTATTTTTCAAAACGTTTATGTTTCCAAATTACTTAAGATTGTATTTGAATTTGTAAATGTTTTACAACCGCAAATTCCAGTCCAAAAAGTTTAAATAACAGACTAAGAATGTATTCCTTTACAATCATTTTATGATATACATGAATATTTTACAAACGATTTGTAAAAAATAATCGACTGTACAAATCGTCTAATCCTTAAGCCTTATAAATACAATTTGAAGGTCTTTGCAAACTAAGAAATAAATAACAACTTTTCCTTTAAACTGCTGAATATAAACTCCGTCCCTTTTATTTTTATCATATTTAAAGCATTAAAGATTTATTTATTACAGAATGTGTCATTACAAGTATATTATATTATATGTTTTTATATGACTTTTACCCAGCTGTGATATATTATAATTTATGACTGGTTTCCCTATTACAACTTTTGTATGTAGATAGAGACTGGAACAGTGTCCAATAAGGGAGAAAAAAATAATAAAAGTAAAAGAACAATTTGAATTTGAATTAACACATCCCCGCTTATCAACTGTTAATCTGGAGAGAAATTAATTGTACTGCAATTATTTTGTTTTTAAAAAAGACAAGTGCATTTTGAGATTTATGATCGCACACAAGCCAGATATAATAATAAAACTTACCAAAACAAAATAAAGAAGTTGACTAACTAAAATTAGATGCACATCATGTGTTATCAAAGGGGAACAACTGCAATAGTAAATCAAAGGGTTACAAGTAAACATGTTGTTACTTCCTTTGACAAATTATGCACGATCCAATCACACATACACGATTTATTTTTGGATGTTTAAAAAATATTTTCTTGTTGCTGTGTTTGTGATACAATTGTATTTATTCTTAAACTTGACTGTTTTTGTAAACGTTTTGTTTGTTTTTACTCCCCATTTATTACAAGCATTGCATTGTGAGATTTTGTTTTAGCTGAATTGAACAGAGGGAAAAAAAAAGTGACAAATAAAATGAATGAATTGTTTAGAATTTTGTTGGTGTCATTTTCTGTTTGGTTTAGAGAGATTGTTTGTTTTATTTTTAATGGTTTTAGGGCATTTGCAACATTAAGGTCATATCAGCGCCAGATACGAGGGCTCTTTCAGAAATAACCGAAAAATGCCCACTGCTCAGCAACCAGTGGAGATTTTTTAATTCTGTAAACGACATGATATTCCTTATTTCCTTACGGATATTCCCAGAAATTATGAAGTGCATCATTTTGCACAATGAATTTCTAGACGATTTTAGAGATGGCGGCCCACCTTGAAACTTGGTCAAAGGAGGAAATCAGAGCTGTCATACGTTTTTTGAACGCCAAAAGTCTGAATCCTACCGAAATTCATATAAAGAACTTCAGAGTGTATATGGTGAGCATGTTATAAGCCGTACACAAGTCTATCACTGGTGTAATTTGTTTGAAGCCGGCCATTCCAACTTGACAGACAGGGCGTTCGATAACTGCGACGTCAGAAGACAATGTGAAGCGAGTTGATGAGCTTATTCGTCAAGACAGGAGGTTGAAACTTCATGAAATCGCAAGCAGTCTTGAAATTTCGGAAACTTCTGCCCATAGAATTGTATTTGATGAACTTGGCGACAGAAAAGTCAGCGCAAGATGGGTTCCTAAGCAATTGACAGACAATCATAAAGAACAAAGATTGGACATCTGCAGGGAACTTTTGAGAAGAAGCAAGAGCTCACGCAGGGTTCACGGGCATACTGCCAACGCCGGCGGAGGCTTTCTAGGGTACGATGTGACTTTTCTTGACAGCATAGTCACCGGTGATGAGACTTGGTTGCACCATTGCACCCCAGAAACAAAGCAAGATTCGATGACATGGAAACATCCATCCTCACCTGTCGCGAAGAAATTCAAAGTCATGCGGTCAGCAAAGAAAATAATGGGAACTGTTTTCTGGGACAGTCGTGGTGTTATTCTGTTCGAAACCTTACAACCTGGAGAAACAATCAATGCTGCAAGGTACTGCCAAACTCTTGACATGCTTAGGGAGGCCATTCGCAGAAAGCGCCCAGGGCAGTTGACCAACGGGGTCATTTTGCAACACGACAACGCTACACCCCACACAGCACGAGTGACGCAAGGTTGGCTAGAGAAATATGGATGGGAGATTTTGCCACACCCACCACACAGTCCAGACCTCGCACCATCTGATTATCACCTCTTTGGGCCACTGAAACGTGAGCTGGCAGGGAAGCGCTTTGATGTCGATGAAGAGCTTGTTGACCATGTGCGGAAATGGCTACAAAACCTTGACGGAAATTTCTTCCGAGAGGGTATCTATTCCAGGGTGCGGCGTTGGCAGAAGTGTGTCGACAGGCTTGGCTGTTACGTAGAGAAATGAAGGACGAGTCAAGATTTGAACACGTGCAAGAATTTTGTTGATAGCATAAAAAACGCAGATTTTACAGGCATTTTTCGGTTAATTATGAAAGAGCCCTCGTAGATGATTTACAAGGACGAAAAAACATCTCCCAAAATTAACTATACAAAGACAGATGGCCTGTTGGAAAATATAGATAGTTCGAAGATGACGTCACTCATGTCTTTGTTATTGTTTTTTTGCCATCCGCGTTTATGAGTAATGCTCACTGAACTGTATTAACCCGACTATAAACGTTCATGGATACACACAGTTTTGTGTGTTGGTCCGTTTTACTTCCGGATGGCAATGTTGTGAGCTTCTTAGCCAAGCCCATACTATCTATAGATAATTCGAAGATGACGTCACTCATGTCTTTGTTATTGTTTTTTTGCCATCCGCGTTTATGAGTAATGCTCACTGAACTGTATTAACCCGACTATAAACGTTCATGGATACACACAGTTTTGTGGGTTGGTCCGTTTTACTTCCGGATGGCAATGTTGTGATCTTCTTAGCCAAGCCCATACTATCTATAGATAATTCGAAGATGACGTCACTCATGTCTTTGTTATTGTTTTTTTGCCATCCGCGTTTATGAGTAATGCTCACTGAACTGTATTAACCCGACTATAAACGTTCATGGATACACACAGTTTTGTGTGTTGGTCCGTTTTACTTCCGGATGGCAATGTTGTGAGCTTCTTAGCCAAGCCCATACTATCTATAGATAATTCGAAGATGACGTCACTCATGTCTTTGTTATTGTTTTTTTGCCATCCGCGTTTATGAGTAATGCTCACTGAACTGTATTAACCCGACTATAAACGTTCATGGATACACACAGTTTTGTGTGTTGGTCCGTTTTACTTCCGGATGGCAATGTTGTGAGCTTCTTAGCCAAGCCCATACTATCTATAGATAATTCGAAGATGACGTCACTCATGTCTTTGTTATTGTTTTTTTGCCATCCGCGTTTATGAGTAATGCTCACTGAACTGTATTAACCCGACTATAAACGTTCATGGATACACACAGTTTTGTGTGTTGGTCCGTTTTACTTCCGGATGGCAATGTTGTGAGCTTCTTAGCCAAGCCCATACTATCTATAGATAATTCGAAGATGACGTCACTCATGTCTTTGTTATTGTTTTTTTGCCATCCGTGTTTATGAGTAATGCTCACTGAACTGTATTAACCCGACTATAAACGTTCATGGATACACACACAGTTTTGTGTGTTGGTCTGTTTTACTTCCGGATGGCAATGTTATGAGCTTCTTAGCCAAGCGCATACTATCTATAGGGGGATGGAAGACAACAGGAAGTGCCCCTCTGCCTGCTATGGGAGGTCAGGAGCCCCACCCCGGGTTAAGAGAGATTTGAGTGAAATCGGCCCTGTCACCTCTAGGGTTAGTATCTAAACCATGACAATAATATACCTTTGACTACTACCACTTCATGGGTGCCAACAGGAAGAAGTGCTGAAACCTGAAACTAAAATCTTGACACTCTGCCAAACCTGAAAATGTTCCTACTGCAAATGCGGCCTAAAGCTTACTCTTATTTCATCACCGTTTTTATGTTATTAGTATTAGGTTATTTTAATCAAAACACTGAAACCGGAGGTATTTGACTTTGAGATATCGCGAAACCAGAATTTCGGTATGAACCGGAAAACAGGCACCCTGGTACCACTTTGAAACGTCAACTGGGGTGACTTTGCCTCAATTTGAGTATCCTCAGGCTTGTCGCAGTTTACACACCCTTTTTAGAGAACTAGATTTTTTATGAAAAGAAATAAATTATAACTTACAAAACTAAACAAAAGCCCACAAATCCAGACTACTGCTTCCCTAGCTTCTTCACCAACACTACTTTCAGAAACAACAAATATAAACACATCGTTTTTCACATAGAATGGGTACTTAAGCCTTAAAATCTCATTTTGCTTCGGTCTTACTATCTGTGTAATCTGCCATATCCTTGTTAGAGAGAGAACTTTGTTTTTTTAAAAAGGTTTCACGACGCTTGCAACATATTAAGGTCATTTCAGAGCCACTAAAAAAGGAAGAAAATGGGAAAGTAAAAAGGTTCTAAAATTACAATTAAAGCACTCAAGAAATGGAAAGACAAAAGGGGAATTGGTTCAAATAGGAAACAGATGTAGATTCAAAGTACTCACCTAAAACTAAAAGTCTCATCCAGACAAGCAGAGGTCCCTACTAAGAGGAATACACTCAACAAATGTTTACAAATCATATATATGTATACAAAACATATTACAGTGCATAACAGAGAGATGATTTACAAGGAAAAAAATATAATCTCTTGAATTATCAAAATAAATAACCGTCATAAAACTAAACACACTCAAATTTGTCCTAAAGTCAACCCAGTTAATGGTAAACCTTCAGTTTTATTCAATAAGCACGTCTTACTTTACATTTGCAATTAACTAAACTATCGCTCTGGCTTTATAAACTCCGTAGGACTACAAAAAATGATATAAAAGAGAAAAAGGAGAGAGAGAAGCAAGGCTACAACTGTAGCTAACATATAGATAGTATGCGCTTGGCTAAGAAGTTCACAACATCTGGAAGTATAACGGGACCAACACACAAAACTATGTGTAAACTTAAAACGATTATATTTACAGTCTGGTTAATACGGTTTAATGAGAATTATTAACGCAGATGGCAAAAAACAATAACAAAGACCTGAGTGACGTCAACTCCATTCTATCTATAATCCATCAGGATATCAACACGTCTTTTCTTTCCACATCCATCCACAATAACACATTAGGATCGTCAGTCACGGACTTTGACTTTGTAGACAGTAGGCACGTTGTGATGAATGTCTGACCACAAGCCCTTATCAGTTCTCCGTCCAGTACTCTAAAGTAGACGGGAGGGAAAAGTGACAAGGAAACGTAGGTCATTTCAATCTCTCCACAAATCATTTTGGCTGGTTATCCGTATCCGTATCCAGTTCCAGTGAAAAGACAAGCTCAGTCTTGTGTTAAATCCCATATCAATACAACATAGTCAGTCCTCACAAAAGACAAACACAGAGAGAAGGACTAATAGCCTAAGACAACACCCAGACTATTGGCCTGTCGTAAAATCCATTTCTGACAACAAAAATTCAACATACCACAAGAAACCACATATTGCAACATGCTGCTAACCTTTATCCAGAGCCCACAGCTCACTAGCAGACAATGAAAGAACAATCAACTCTCTCCTTACCGATCAATTTCAATATTTTCCCAAAATGACAGGCTCACCCAGCAGAAAAATTATTTAAAAAAAAACTCAAACAAGATCTCTACAAAACAACTTTATGTTCGTATTAATTAAACTAAGATCATTCTTCAAATTTTCGGTTCAAGACTAATCATTCATAATCTATAACCCAACTCCTACTCCAAATAGACATTTTATGGAAGTTATAAAAAATAATTAAAAAATTAAAGATATGAAAAAGTGTTTTTGTTTTTTAAAAAATCATAGTGAAAAGAATCTCTATCAGTCAATGCTCAA
This sequence comes from Berghia stephanieae, assembly GCF_034508935.2. NCBI lineage: Eukaryota > Metazoa > Mollusca > Gastropoda > Nudibranchia > Aeolidiidae > Berghia > Berghia stephanieae. The sequence goes on along the minus strand of NC_088374.1, from coordinate 19,136,554 downwards.
GTCAAGTATCAAATACACTAAATTTTCAATTGCTGAAAGATGGAATATGAAAACAGCAATTAGGGAATGGCCTCCATTTGTATAACATGGCCATCAATAATAATAATAATAATAGGGGCACAGTATGGCTTGCAACTATACGATATGGCTGTTAGAATAAAATCTATACTGCACTCAACAAACAGCCAGGTATTCAAATTATGTAGAGAAACATGATTGTATTTTAAGGACAGAAGTATAAAACTTTTTATTTAAGTGGCGCGCTACAGCCACTCGACTCAAGAAACGGAAGTTTATCCGGTCTCGGTAGCATTAAATGAACGGAAGCTTGTTGTTGTTTGTTGCTTTAGGTCTCTTCCAACACAATTGAGGTTATATGAGAGACCGCTGAAACAAAAAAACAAGCAATCGAACAAAAATAGTACAAATGTAAATCAAAATCATAACCTAAAGATATAAGCTAAATTATAAATAACCAAGAACAAACAGGCAGAAGATTTACAGAAAAAAAAAATATCCCCTGTCAAAAATACAATCACAAACCAAAGAAGCAGGATAGGCTAGTAAAGAGAAGAAGAAATGACATCACTATCGGATCGTACACCCATGCGAACATCATAGGTATATGATTCAAGGGTGATGCTCCCATCCAACCACCCGCCTGAACGGAAGCAAACATTCTCTTTGCCCAATCTAATAGATTAAACTATTCATTTACTACGGAGTCCCCAATAGCTCAGTTGGTAGAGCACTTGCTACACTCGAAAAGGGACCAAAATCAGTCCCAGGTGCAGTCGAGATTTTTTTCTGACCCCCTCGTCCACACAGCAGTGATTGGGTAGTTGGGTCTGCTAGATCTGGTGGAAAGTTCTTTGCAATATCCTAGCATCCTATCTAAAGGATAGCAATCAATTGTTATTATTGTCCTTTTCACTCTATAGAAACCGGGATAAACTCCGGCTCCATAGCTCTGAAGGACTACTGTTTTACTGTTAGGTGAAGGGGTCAGAGAAAGAAAGAAAGAAATAAAAATAAAAAGAGAAAAAAAATCAACAAACCATCACATTTCAAATCAAATAAAAAACAGTCCCTTTCCTTTACTTTTAAGCTGGGTATTTTTTCTATATAACTCTTCTACATACGCCCACACATGTTATATTCAAATTCTATGTACATACTCATTTTTAATACAATTTTTTCCAATTTTGAAAACAGCAAAAATCTCTCAAGATTGAGTGAGTTAAGGAAACTAGACCATCTGCTAATCAATCATCACATGACAACACCGATCTCAGGTCTTGAAATATCTCTATCTTGCACAATGATTATAACTCCTAAAATGAGACACCATTGACTTAAATGTGGAGATCAGCTTTGAAATATCAACCGACCCATTCATAACTCTTGACATCAGACGAGACCTTCTCCAGAATCTAAAGATGGAGGAAGATGCGCCACAAGTTGCTCCACAATAACCCTGGAATTTTATGCATGTCACATCTGAAGAAAAAAAACACACGAAAATTCCATTTTATTGGATGAATAAAGTATATGTTATTTAAATTATTGTGAAAAGCTGTATTGGTCACAACTGAGTTACTAAGGTGCATTGCCCGACAAGATCAGACTTGCCAATCCTTCACATTCCAAAATGGAATCAGAACGCCTGAAAATAGGAATTTGAGACCAAAAAAAAAAATAAGAATAAGAAATTTCACCCTTTTAACACCTCTCTCTCTCTTTTATTCTTACAATTATCATCATTTTTTGAAAATAATAATAATATATCTTTGTCCCCAAAAACGTGGCACTTGTCATTTGGTTACACATTTATAACAATACAATATTGACATAGACACACTCACACAAGATGCACACTAGTAACATAGTAGTTATCGTAAAAAAAAAATTTTTTTTTTAATTTAAAAAAACCGCATCAACATCATCATCGGAATGTTAGAGACAATGGCGGAATAGTACAAAAAGGAAGAGTGAAAATAGGAATGATTCCACCAAAAGTGGAAGGGTTGGCAGGTATGCAACATACAAAAGACAGGCTTACGACTATGATGAGATGATTCTTTCCGAGCAAAAATAGAAAACCATCAGGTTTGCATACGGCAGGATAAATTAAATTTAACATTGCTTCAAGTCATTAAACTCGTTCTTTATCAAATACAGGAAAATTGTCACATTCGTTACGATGCAACCAACATTTCCCTCATTAAGAATTCTTTTGCAGATCAAACAATTTGAAGTTACTTTTGGTTAAAGTTATTAGAACCCAATGCTGTGTTGTACAACCTGTTTTCCAGAGTCATTCCTTCTGAGACGGAGTTTTAAAAAGTCAATTTTTATGTTGGATGAATATGACTTTTACTTTTCAGCGAAAATCTGGAAAATGGTCGGTTAGGAAAGAGTTGTGTCTCTCCAATCCGAACACCTCCGTTCCCAGCATTTATTATGGATTACAGAGACATCTAGATAGTGGAATCAGTCCCTTAAACGTACAAAGAAGAAAACAAAATCTGTCCAGATAATGAATGGAGACATCCGGATGTGAAGTCCCACTTATCGAAAGGAGAAAGACACAAAGCTGAATTTGTTGATCAAGGGCCGACAGGGAAGCCACCACCGTCCCATTTAACACATTTAAAAAACGTGGAAGAAAAAAACAACGGCACAAGAGGTTTATCGGTGGATGGAACTCTCAATGGTCCATTAACATTCCCTACTGTTAGCTACCTGTCTGAAGCCAGTGGAGGATAACTGATATCAGGCAATGCCGTGTCCAATGGGGCCAATGATGGATATTTACGTTATTTAAGTTATAATATGTTGGAATAGCAAGGAAAACAATAACATCCACCTTCACTTTATTATTTTCCTTTGCAAAATCGGTTTTCTTAACACCAGTTTCAGTCCAAACCTGACATCATTGTTATTATTGCGATTATTATCTAATTTTTGTTTTGTTTGTTTTTAACATCACAAGTGGATTTAGTAATTTTAAGTGCTTGTAAATAAAAATTTTGGTATTCAAAACTCATAATTTCCACATCTGTGGTTCTGAGTGGGATTATCATATTGATTTTTTCCCTCTTAGTTTTGTTAAATGACATTTTAAAACTGTTTACGATCAAAACAATGACAATACACATTGGAAAGTGTAAGCTTAACTGGTAAACCTTTGTAGAGGATTAGTTATCGTGTATGCCTTAAGGTTATTTATTGTAAAAAGGAGAAATAAACATTCTAACCTTCTCTCAGGTACTAATCTGCATATCCCATTATGTATTCACGGGTCTCACCACGCCCCCCCCCCCCCCCCCTTTTCCTGCCATCTTTAAAAACCCCGGAATAATGACAATTCTCTGGTCCCGGGCGACATTGTTATCGAGGGCTTACACTGAGAGTCAGGCAGCCCCAGAGACCAGCGATCACATCATCCTCCACTGTCCAGTCACTAAACTTGAAGGTGGCTACGAAACCATACTTAGGGCGGAGGAAGACTTTAGAAGCTGGGTTGACGAAATACATTTGGAGGTGTAGCCATACGCTACTACTGTAAGTACAAGCACTCCTAAAATCATACAATAACCTTATGTCCATACTTCAAACTGAACTTAGCCATTATTTTTCCAGCAGCAACCAATTAATTCATTCCTCACAACTTTATCAATACTCAGCAGCCCAGAACTTTGTGTGCATTCTACTATACATTGGTCGTGAGAGCATATTTAAACTTTTAATATAGAATGTATCAAAGTTAAAGGTCAATAACTATGCGATGAACTAAAAATGAAATTAAGATTTTTTATCTTTATAGTTACATTATGGAGATGTAAATTTATTCATTGAGAAAATTTCTCTGCAGCCCTGTGTAAAATCCAACAGTGGAGAATTGAAGGAATCAAAGACAACAGTGACACAGAAAATAATCCAATGACAAATCTGAAGACTTTATGATAAAAAAGGTCAAATTAAAATTGACAACTCCGTTCAGGGTACAAAACAAACGGCCCCCAACGGCAAGGCAGCTAAAAAAACTTGTTTATATAGACATACTTCAAAATTTCAGAATCAGTAACCAACACAGATTGTGTGCATCAGTAAAAAATAGTAAAACTTCAGTGCCAGTAATACTAAACAAAATCATTTCAAGCAAACTTTTATACGTAAAATAAACTTCATTGTTGACAGCCACCATTACAAGTTGACAGTTGACTTGGCAATCACTGGATGGTGAGATTTTTTCAAACGTAAAAATTAATAATTTTGACATAGACAGACAGGCCAGGCCTTTAAAAACCATTTAATATAAGTTTTGTTTTGTTTTTGTTTGATTGTTCTGAACTTGTTTATAGAATTCATTACAACTTGTGTCTAATTATAAAACAATTAAAAAAAAAAAAAAATCAATTCATTAATTCTCTCTCTCTCTCTCTCTCTCTCTCTCTCTCTCTCAGCCACCCTTCTATCTTCATATTATGTTTATAGATATCATTTGGTAATAGAGATAAGTTAGGCTGATCGATTTAAGAAATGATTGTTTATAAGCTAATTTAAATTTGCTTTGTTGATGGAATATGTTTTGCAATTGATTAAAGATTCTTATTTATAAGCGACTGAAGTTGAAAAATCGTCAAGTTTTAAGAATTTGGCACTAAAATTGCCAAAGTCACAAAATAACCGTAGTAAACTGGTATCAAATTGAAAGAAACTCATCTCGCAAGAACTCAACTCGATAATTCGATAGGCTACTCGGCTCTAAATATCTGTACACATGGTTATCCGGGGTCGACTCTGAATAACCATCTACAGTTATCCAGAGTCGACTCTGAATAACTGCCTACAGTTATCCAGAGTCGACTCTGAATAATCACTTCAATACTATACTATTTGTATTTAAAAGACTGTTACTGATAGACCTGTAAATGAGCTCTATAAAAATTGACTGAAACTCTTCGACAAAATGAAGATTCAATTATTTTTTTTTAAAATAAGGCATCATTGGAGAGGAGAGTGATAAATACAATATATCAAAATAGTGGGTGTTATTTCTTACTGGAAGTCTGGAAGTATGACTGTCATAATTTGATGTAGAAGGAATGCTAAATAAGCATGTCATTCATATAGGTAAAGATGACTTCATCAAAGTCATATTCCTGCCTCTGGAATTTTTTTGACATAGAAAAATAATCACTATTATCATCTTTAACTTCTAGCCATGACCAATTGAATTTATTCCTCACGGGACTCACATCTTTATCGATGCTCGACAAGTCTGAATTGCGATCCACGAACAGCTCAGCCATTGTGAGAACATTAGAATAATGTAGCAATGAGCAAACTTGATTTTCAATCAGTAAATGACAGAGAAAAAAAACATATAAATATGACTTCAGGCCAATACACTGAATTATTAAGTAGAAGTGAATTATCAAGAAGAAACTTCGGCAGGCGTAACGGAAAAATTCAAAGAATCGAAATGAAGGTAAATCGCCACAAAACAGCAAGCTCGCTTGGGCTTGAGCAAAACAATGGCAGAAAACATCCTGATTTGCACGGGAATTAATTAGGCTACTTACCATTGTTCCTTATTATTAGGTACCCAATCAGTGAAGAAACGGTCAACCAGTTTGTTTACAACGTGAGGCAATCGAAATGTGCTTTGAAGCAATCTATCCAAACTTTCGATTTGAAGGTGTCTACATAACGGACTTCCGGGCATTCGCAATTTAGATTATCATAGTTTTTGAGAGTCCCAGGTAATTGTGGTCAATTTTGGCTTAGACGAAACAGTGAAATTTATCGCTCGGTGGCTCAGTTAAAATTGGCTACCGTTGGGTTTGGAAAGTGAAAAAATAATTTAACGAAGGATGTGTGAAAATACCCAGGGATGTGTTCAGACACGCCTTTTATAAAAAGCGTCGCTTAGTCTTGGCAATATATACATCGTTAATATAAACGGTCCCCATGAGCTATGCGTAGCGCTGTGGAACACTCCTAATTACTTTACGGTCATTCGACTACGATTTGTGAATTCTTTCTTTTTTCATTTTTCTTTCTTTCTTTCCTTTTTAAAAATATTTTAATTTGACAAATTGACTGATTTCAGTTAATTGACTGAGAATTTACAGGTCTATACTGATTATGATTAGCTGGACAGACTGATGAAAGTAACCTGAACAGTCGCAAGGATGGGTGAAAATGTCTAGCCACAATATTTTAAAATGGAGTGAATGCGCTCAATCGAAATAGGTGAGTGGTGAGGAATACGCCTCTTTTAAAAGAGGATAGGACAATCAATTTTTCACCTCTTCATGTTACGGATATTTCGTGAACATGTCATTTTCCCATAGAATACTCACATACCCCGAATTTCTCAAGATGAATAATTGGGTTAGTGAGATTGGACATTATGTTTTCCCTCCTACCCATAAGTTTAAGACTTGGAACTTGCTACACCACACACTCTGAACTCAGTTCCTTTGTTGCACCTGTAACTTTAATTTGAAAGAGAAATAATTTAAAAAAAAAGGAAATAGGAACTAGAATGGGAAACAGAAATAGAGAAAAACATGACCATGACCTAGTAGTAGTAGTCATTATGATCTTGTAAATTGTAATGGGCTATGGACTATGGGCATGGGCACGGTGCACATACACTTGTAATATAGAAGGACGTGCGTGTGGTGGGATGCAAATTCAGTGTGCAAATACTTGAAAATCAAGTCAAATCCAATCAACTTCAACTAAAAACACATCACAACCCATAAAGTTTTGAGTGTTTGGAGCGATGTTTGTTTGAGTTTGAGTTCATATTCATAGAGTGGAGAAGTACTGAGTCTACAGTTAGATTGACTTCGGTTTTTGAGAGAATGAGCAGTAATCAGCAGTCCAAATCCGACTGAGTGAATGAGCTCGATCGAAAGACAGGAGGAACACGCCTCTCTTTGAAAATAGGACAATCAATTTTCCACCTCCTCGTGCATCACGGATATTTCGTGAACGTGTCATTTTCCGGTAGAAATAGAATACTCACATACATCCGGAATTTCTCAAGATGAAGAATTATTGCATTCATAATACAAAATGTCCCCCATCCATAAATCTTGAATTAGAATCCCAAATCGTCAGCAGCATAATTTTGGCAAGACGCCACAAAACAAAAATGCATCGCGATGATGTCGCCCAAAGAGGAGCAGACGCCCTCATCCGCCATTGTTCAATAATCCAAGCATGAAAATCGGGTCTTGTAATATTCCAGTATGAAAACAATTGTTTTAAAATCCGCCTTTTTCGAATCGTAAGAACAAATGGAAACCAATTATGTGAAATTTCCCAGAGAACTAAAATAAATTATCTTAAAAAGTCATCTTACCAATTAAAACATGCCGTGAAACAGGAAAATGAAAATGTTTCCTCCACAAAAATCCAACGCGACACAAGCACAAAATGTGCTGGGTGAATAGTAGTAAAAAATCGGGATGTAATCGAATAAATGGGATGAGAGCGATACTTTTATTGACGAGAGAGAGAGAGAGAGAGAGAGAGAGAGAGAGAGAGAGAGAGAGAGAGAGAGAGAGACTTATTCAGCATTTTTCCCCCTTCACACAGAGTGATACGATAATATATCTATCGATTTTACTCTTGCATCACTTATTTTACAACTGTCGGTAAAGATCGAATCAATAAATTGTTGTAGCACAATGTGTCGGTAACAGGATGTTAATTAGATAATATCATAGACGAAATTATTTTTGTTGTAATGATAACAACAACAACAACAACAACAATAATATTATTAATAATGATAATAATAATAATAATAATAATAATAATAATAATAATAATAATAATAATAATAATAATAATGATGATGATGATGATAATAATAATAATATATTTTATATAGCGCCTTACCCTGTACCTCAACAAGTTCAAAGCGTTTAACAGTAACTTGATAACTTTCACTCAAACATGCAATATGTAACAAAGCAATATAATTCTACAGTGTTACAGACTTTTAAAAAAAACGGTTTAAGATGCTTTAAAAAAGAATTCTGTATCATTACTGTCTCTGATATATCTTGGAAGGGAGTTCCAGATAAGGGGTGTCGAATATTCAAACGCATGATCGCCACTTTTGCGATTCTGTTTTTTTTTTGGCTTCACAAGTATGTGATTATCAGACTGATCTCAGATTTCTGGCTGGGACGTAGAATTTAAGCATGGCATTAATGTATCCAGGACAATCAGAGTGCAGTGATTTAAACGTTTCTCACAGGGAAGCCAATGGAATTCTCTTAACATGCAGATTGATTTCTCCTCTTTCTACAAATATGCCTGGCAGCATCGTTCTGGGCTACCTGAAGGGATTTTATTTTGTCTTTATTTTTAAAGAGAGGAGAGAATTGCAATAATCTAGCTATGATTGTATTAGAGAATTAACTAACAAGGCAGAGATGTCTCTTGTAATGAGATATCTAACACTACGTATTCTTCTCAGTTCCATGTACATTAACCTTACGAAATTATTTACTTGGCTGGTAAAAGCCAAATCTGAATCAATGAATAGTCTACACCCAAATTTCGAACAACCTTATCAGTTTCAATTAATTTATTTCCTTAAACGATTGATTCACACTCTGCATTTTTAAGAATTGATGACCTAGCGATAAATATTATAATTTCAGTTTTACTATCGTTAAGTTCAGGCTATTCAGTTCCATCCACGTTTCCAATTTAACCAAGCAAGATTGGAAACGTTCAATTAAAAGCTGTAAATGTTCGTAGGTTGCTGACTTGAAGATTTGACTATCGTCTGCATAAAATTGGTAATTTAGATTAAAATCAGAAATATTTGATCCAAGGGGTTTCATGTACATTGTAAAAAGAACTGGGCTCAATAATGATCCACGTGGCACACCATATTTCAGAGGATGATCAGATGATTTGCCATTTTTAACTACAACAATCTGTAGACTGTTGTGGGGCTATGTGGTCTAGTGGTATGACACTCGCTTTCGGATCGGAAGGTCCTGGGTTCGAGCCTCGCGCTCGGCGCATAGTTGAGTCCTTGGAAAAGACTCTTTACTCACATTCTCTCACCGTAGTCAGGTGTAAAATGAGTACCTGGCCGTTAACAGCGTGGTCTTTGTCCGAAAAATTGTAATATCGCCTAACAGGCGTCATGTCCCGTCCTGCATGTTAAATGTTGCTGCTGACCAAGGACCCCTTGTAAAGCGATTTGAGCACATTTAGTGGATATTGCGCTATGTAAAACTCAATTTTTTTTATTATTTCTTTTAATTTTTTAGACGATTCGTTGAATAAGATTCGAACCAATTCAGCGCCAATCCATTGATACCAAAAATACTTTCGAGTCGATTCAACAGAATGTTGTGGTCAATCGTGTCAAACTGTAGCCATCGTGCGTTATGTTATAGCTTGACACTGAAATCCAAAAGGACTGGCAATTTGACGTCATTATTTGTTTGTTTTTATTTCACCGCCTAGTGAGTTGTCGTTAGTAGAGCTCATGGAAACAAGTTATTTCATTGCTTGAACTATTGAATACAACTCACGATTTGTTCTCATTTTTTGGTCAGGGTCAGGCCATAACTTTACGAAGGCACAACTCACGATT
>NC_088374.1:19101899-19106899 GCF_034508935.2 Berghia stephanieae | reverse complement strand
CTCCTTGGCCAAGCGCATTCTATCTATAGATAGTTCGAAGATGACGTCACTCAGGTCTTTTGCTTTTGTTTTTTTTGCCATCCGCGTTTATGAGTTGTTCTCACTCAATCATATTAACCTGACTATAAACGTTCATGGTTACATACATTTTTGTGTGTTGGTCCATTACACTTCCGGATGGCAACGTTATGAGCTTCTTGGCCAAGCGCATACTATCTATAGATAGAACGAAGTTGACGACACTCAGGTCTTTGTTATTGCTTTTTACCATCCGCGTTTATGAGTTATTCTCACTAAACTGTAATTACCAGACTAGAAACGTTCAAGATTACACAAAGTTTTGTGTGTTGGTCCGTTATACTTCCGGATGGCAATGTTGTGAGCTCCTTAGCCAAGCGCATACTATCTATTGGAAGTTGTTTGTCTTGGGTTATGCCCATTTTTTTAATGCTGTGCGTTTTAGGTAAAATGCTCATAAAATTCGCCGACCAAATTGAAAATGCCAACACACAAAACTACGTAACCTTCAACGTTTATAGTTTCATATAGATTGCTATAATTCACTGAGAACTTATCACGAATTGTATTCAATAGTCTGATGTCACGTCGCCCAGCAACGGCGGCCATAGTGGTTCTAAACAAAGAAAATCGGTACTTTGTTTTCTTCATGCTGGCTAGAACTTTCCATATGTCTTGTGATCAGAATGTGTAAATGTCAAAACATGATCAGATTTATAATGTTTTTTTTTTCTCTTCTGGATACGCTTTTATGCTCGTCGGAGAAATATTTCATAAGGGCGTCCGCCATTGTTCCGATAGTTTAGAGCCAGTTACTAAGTTACCATGCGTCATTACGAGGGAAGTGACGTTACGACTGTTGAAGCGTATTGGCTTTCGGAAAATTAACCAGTAGATTTTTTACCAATCAAAACATGGAATTTGTGACACACCTTCAAACGTGCTCGGACAAACATAGTTATAAACAATAACGTGAATGAAATCGACCTCTCTCTGATCATTGTTATTGTTTTTATACCGCCAAATGTGTGACTAGGTATCACACGATCATCTAAATCATGTTAAAAAACGTTTAAATTTACACATAGTTAACAGATAGTATGCGCTTGGCTAAGAAGCTCATAACATTGCCATCCGGAAGTATAACGGACCAACACACAAAACTGTGTGTATCCATGAACGTTTATAATTAGGTTAATACAGTTCAGTGAGAATAACTCACAAATGCGGATGGCAAAAAAAAAAAACAATAACAAAGACCTGAGTGACGTCATCTTCGAACTACCTGCAGATCATGCCCATTGTTTTTACACACCTCGAAATGGGTGATTAGTTATCACACTTTTTCTTCAATCATGTTATAAACGTTTAAATTTACACATAGTTAATAGTTATCTGTGTTGGTTTGAATGGCCAAGCAGTAGAAAAGAGTGGGTATTTTACTTAGACACATACCATCGATAGTCAAACCTGTTGTGTAGTTTGCTATGTTTACCAATCACTGCCATTGTTTACTTTTTGACGACTGTCCGAGAAGCGTGGTTATCTAAGTGTCTATCGTTATAACAAAAAGCCGAGTGACGTCAACTTCGTTCCGCGTCTATGAATATCATTGACCAACTTTATTTTTATATATCCTTGATATGCATGCTAGAGGAAGTCACGGGTGACTGCAACTGCAACCCCTCTCCCATCCCCCCGCCCACCCCCCCCCCCCACACACACACAAACACACACACACACACACACAAACACACACACAAACATCTTATGAAGCCACGTCAACATTCTTTCCATTTTCATTGAAACAACAAAACATTTTTTTTTTAACTTTAAAGTAAAGTCAGTCTGTGTAGCTGGCTCGGACAGCCGAATGGGTGTGGTTATGTTCCCTTCGGCTACAGGCTTATTGATGTGCATGTCATAAAGATAAACACATAATAATATAATATGCACTAAATAGAGTCATCGGTGACGTGTACTTATTTAGATATGTGTGGCTATTTGGTCTACTGGCATGACACTCGCTTTCGGATCGGAAGGTCTTGGGTTCGAGCCTTGCTCGGCGCATAGTTGAGTCCTTTTCTCAAATATTCTCTCACCGTACTCATGTGTAAAATGAGTACCTGGCCATTAACAGTGTTGTCTCTGTCCGAAAAAAAAAAATGAAATATCGCCTAACAAGCGTTATGTCCCGTCCTAAATGTTAAATGTTGCTGTTGGCCAGGGACCCCTCGTAAAGCGCTTTGAGCACGCTAAGTGGATATTGCTCTATAGATAGTTCGAAGATGACGTCACTCAGGTCTTTGTTATTGTTTTTTGCCATCCGTGTTTATGAGTACTTCTCACTAAACTGTATTAACCCGACTATAAACGTTCATGGATACACACAGTTTTGTGTGTTGGTCCGTTATACTTCCGGATGGCAATGTTATGAGCTTCTTAGCCAAGCGCATACTATCTATATAAAAGGTCAATTTTCATTATTTTTTTAGATAATATGAACACGTAAACGTAGGCGCCCAGTATCCAACATTGGTGTTCAAAACAGAATAGAACCGAACAGAAGCACTTTACAGCACATTCATTAAGATTCATTCCAGTTTTGTTCAGTTAAGCATTCCAGTCTCTGGGTGGGGTCTTTGACCTCCCTTGGTGAGCAAGGAGGTCACGCCGTGTCTTCTATCGTAGCCATCATAAACTTATATGTAACCCTCCGTCTCAAAACGGTATTATGTATGGATGATTCAGACCCCAAAAAGTGAATTTAGAGATAGAATGATGAGAAATTGGAGCTTAGAAGTTTTAGCAATGCAAGAAATAGTCTTTATACTCCACTATAACGTACCGAAATTAAACCCAAGTTGGATATTTGTGGCTACGAATTCAATTTCCCTCACCGAGTGGATCCCGACATAATACCGATTTGATACGGTGGGTCACATATCCTGACACCGTAGCCATCGTAAAGTTATGGCCTGACACTGACCAAAAAATGACGTCAAATGCTAGTCTTTGGCCACAAAAGAAAACAAATCGTGAGTTGTATTCAATAGTTCAACCAGTGGAATCACTTGTTTCCATGAGCTCTACTAACGACAACTCACCAGACGGTGCAAAAACCTAAAAAACAAAAATGGCGTCAAAATGGGTTCTTGTGTCAGGCTATAGATAGTATGCGCTTGGCTAAGAAGCTCATAACATTGCCATCCTGAAGTATAGATAGTATGCGCTTGGCTAAGAAGCTCATAACATTGCCATCCGAAGTATAACGGACCAACACACAAAACTGTGTGTAACCTTGAACATTTATAGGCTGGTTATACTGTTAATTGAGAATTACTCATAAACGCGGATGGCAAAAAACAACAAAACAATAACAAAGACCTTATTGACGTCAACTTCATTCTATCTTTTGATAGAATGGAGATGACGCCACTCAAGCCTTTGTTATTGTATTTTGCCATCCGCATTTGTGAGTGATTCTCACTAACCTGTATTAACCTGACTATAAACGTTCATGGATACACACAGTTTAGTGTGTTGGTCCGTTATACTTCCGGATGGCAATGCTATGAGCTTCTTACCCAAGCGCATACTATCTATACCTCAGGATGGCAATGTTGTGAGCTTCTTAGCCAAGCGCATACTATCTATACCTCAGGATGGCAATGTTGTGAGCTTCTTAGCCAAGCGCATACTATCTATACTTCCGGATGGCAATGCTATGAGCTTCTTACCCAAGCGCATACTATCTATAGTTCAGGATGACAATGTTGTGAGTTTCTTAGCACACTATCTATATCTGTTTTCCGAGTTGCTGTCTGTACGTCTTTATCTTGGAAAGGGATTACTAGTATTAGTATTATCCTGGCCCTGCCCAGTCCTTGGCTGAGAGGGAAACAGTCAAATAATGCATAGTGTTAGTTTTGGGAGATGATACCCCCCCCCCCCCCCCTTGCCCCCTTGCAAATCATCTCTCTGTTATATTGTTATATTTTTTGTTTAAAAAAAAAAACAATTTAAACAAATTGAGCTTTATATAGCGCAGTATCCACTAAATGTACTCAAAGCGCTTTACAAGGGGTCCCTGGTCAACAGCAACATTTAACATGTAGGACGGGGCATGCCGCCTGTTAGGCGATATTACATTTTTTCGGACAAAGACAACGCTGTTAACGGCCAGGTACTCATTTTACACCTGAGTGCGGTGAGTGAATGTGAGTAAAGAGCCTTTTCCAAGGACTCAAATATGTGATGAGCGAGGTTCGAACAGAGGACTTTCCCGAACCGAAAGCGAGTGTCATACCACAAGACCACAATCCACACAAACAAGCGAGCCGAGGTACCTATTAACACACACAAACACACACACACACACACACACACACACACACATAGAGAATACAGGACTCCTAGTAGTCTGTGCACACACACACTCACGCATACACGCAGTGACACACATAACACACACATAAACACACGTCACATTCAAATGTGTAGTGTGAGGTACAAACACACCCTATGTTATACGTACCCAAAAACCCACCGAGCAAGTTTTCCATCTCCCAAATCCATACAAACTAACAGACCATTATTTACAACTTGCACTATCACCATCACCAATAACTATCTATAGATAGTATGCGCTTGGCTAAGAAGCTCACAACATTGCCATCCGGAAGTATAACGGACCAACCCACAAAACTGTGTGTATCCATGAACGTTTATAATCAGATTAATACGCGGATGGCAAAAAACAATAACAAAGGCTTGTGTGACGTCATCTTCGAACTATCTGTTATAGGGTTGCAGAGCCAAAAGGCCCATGGAGACGGAGGAGTTTATCCGCCCGGTTTCTATAGATAGAACGAAGATGACGTCACTCAAGACTTTGTTATTGTATTTTGCCATCCGCGTCTGTGAGTAATTCTCACTAAACTGTATCAACCAGACTATAAACGTTGAAGGTTTCACATAGT
>NC_088374.1:19086899-19091899 GCF_034508935.2 Berghia stephanieae | reverse complement strand
TGATGAATTTATTGATGGATGGATGGATGGATGGATGGATGGATGGATGGATGAATAGATAGTATGTAAGACAGATGGGTGGGTGGAGATATGGATGGATTGATGAATTTATTGATGGATGGATGGATGGATGGATGGATGGATGAATAGATAGTATGTAAGACACATGGATGGGTGTAGATATGGATGGATTGATGAATTTATTGATAAATAGATGGATGGATGGATGGATGAATAGATAGTATATAAGACAGAAAGATGGGTGTAGATATGGATGGATTGATGGATGATGATGATGATGATGATGATGGTTATTATTATTATTATTATTATCATCATCATCATCATCATCATCATCATCATCATCATCATCATCATCATCATCATCATCATCATCATCATCATCATCATCATCATCATCATCATTATTATTATTATTATTATTATTATTATTATTATTATTATTATTATTATTATTATTATTTATTTATTTATTTTTAACAACTCGAAATACATGCGGTTTCAGAGATCATTGATCTGCTTACTCTTAGACAAATAGACACCTCGTAGATAACCATCCCTCTCGGACAGCCGTCATAATGTAAACAATGACAATGATTGGTAAACAAAGCAAGATACACAGATTTTACTATCGATGATATGTGTTTAAGTAGAATACCCACTGTTCTACCGCTTAATGAATATAGATAGTATGCGCTTGGTTCAGAAGCTCACAACATTGCCATCCGGAAGTACAACGAACCAGCACACAAAACTATGTGTAACCTTGAACGTTTATAGTCTGGTTAATAGAGTTTAGTGAGTATTACTCATAAATGCAGATGGCAAAAAGCAATAACAAATACTTGAGTGACGTCAACTTCATTCTATCTATAGATAGTTCGAAGATGACGTCACTCATGTCTTTGTTATTGTTTTTTTTTGCCATCAGCGTTTATGAGTTGTTCTCACTAAACTGTATTAACCTGACTATAAACGTTCATGGAAACACACAGTTTTGTGTGTTGGTGCGTTATACTTCCGGATGGCAATGTTATGAGCTTCTTAGCCAAGCGCATACTATCTATTTCTGCCTTGCTATGAATAAAACACATTGTTAACATTTTGGTCAATGTCGATCACTATTGTCCAAATTTAGTTGGGTTTTTTTTTGTAACTCTCTGCTTACCAGCCATTTTCGATTTAAATGAACCCTTCGTCTCAAAACGGTATTAAGTCGGGATGACTAAGGTGCTGAAAATTGAATTTGTAGCCAGAATTATCAGACTTAAGGGAGCGTTCACATATTACGTCATCAAAAATTTGCCCTTTTTAGACCCCCCCCCCTCCCCCAAGTCATCACTTGTCATCATTGACCTGACCCCCCCCCCCCCCCCCCCCCAACAGATGATGACGCCATCTAATTTAATAAAAACTAAAAGATAACTTTAATTTCACAATATTTATTATTCGTTTTTCAAACCATAAACATTGATTATCACCGTTTGATAAAACACATTCAGACATTTTATTAATTTCAGAAACTGTTGATAATTTATGTTTTACGATACAATGGGGACATAAAATTTAAATTTGCAAAGATAAAATCTAACAAACATTATTTAAATTAGGCTACTTGGTGCAGGTGCTATTTTAAAAAATCCAGAAAGTGTAATTTAAAATAGTATAGGAGGCAAATTATTTTATAGCATATTAGTCTTTTAGTGGAATGAATTTCTGTTTCAATTTCCAAACATAAAATTAATTGATTCAAAAATGTTTCTGCCTTGGACCTCTGGCAATGTACTATAAATAGTATCATCAATTTCATCTTCATCGTCATCATTTTCTCCCATTTGCTGTTCTTCTTTTGCCAAGATGAGGGTCATTTAAATCGATCGATATTTGAAGGACGAGTTTTCTGGCCAAATTTTTAAATATGTGTTGTTTTTTTTTTTTTTTCAGAGTAAGGAAGACTTATCTACCAGATGTAATGGTAAATAAGCCACTTAACTTATTTATAGTAACAACACGTGGCCTCATGGTGGGACATATTCAATCTATAGATAGTATGCAGATGACGTCACTCAGGCCTTTGTTATTGTTTTTGCCATCCGCGTTTGTGAGTTGTTCTCACTAAACTGTATTAACCAGACTATAAAAGTTCATGGTTACACAGAGTTTGTGTGTTGGTCCGTTATACTTCCGGATGGCAATGTTGTGAACTCATTGGCAAAGCGCATTCTATCCGTGTAATCATGAACTTTTATAGTCTGGTTAATACAGTGTAGTGAGAACAACTCACAAACGCGGATGGCAACAACAATAACAAAGGCCTGAGTGACGTCATCTGCATACTATCGAAAGGGAATGAGATTAGCGGAAGAGTAGCGTCCCTTGATTGGGCGTCACCCGTAGTCTGTGACGTCACCGGAGGAAAAAGTTATTAGAGAGAGAACGTCATGCTGGTTGTGCGCATGCGTCTCTCGTCCTCTCGGGACTGCCATACCATTTGGTTACAAAATTTCTAATAATCTTACTTTGAAGGGTAGAATAAACGTATTCTTTCATTTCTTTGTATTTATTCAACTCGTTATATTTGTATCGTGCAATAAGACAAACTCGCAAGCTCGTTGTGTTATTGGGCACGATATAAATAACTATTTTAATAAATACAAAGAGATCAAAGAATCGAATAGGGATATTGATCTTAAAAGAAAAGAAAAAAAATCAGAACAAGATAACTAACTAAATAAATAAATAAATACAAAAATAAATAAATTAAAAAAATATATATTAATTAATTAATTAATTGATATATTTATTTATTTATTTATTTATTTATTTATTTATTTATTTATTTATTTATTATTTATTTATTTATTTATTCTTACACTCTTGCTTATTGGAATAGGATTCAGTAGTCTGATGTCACGCCGCCAGGCAACGGCGGCCATCTTGGTTCTAAACAAAGAAAATCATTACTTTTTATTCTTCATGCTGGCTAGAACTTTTCATTCCCTTCTCATATGCCTTTTGATCAGAATGTGTAAAAGTCAAAACATGATCAAATTTATGTGTTTTTTTTTCCCATGGAAGCGTTTTTATGCTAGCCGGAGAAATATTTCATACGGGCGTCCGCCATTGTTCCGATAGTTTAGAGCCAGTGTTACTAAGTTACCATGCGTCATTACGAGGGAAGTGACGTGATGACTGTTGAAGCGTATTCCGGACGCGTTCCCAACCGCTGCACGAGATTTTTTTTTCTGAACACCCCCCCCCCCCAATCCACTCTGTCCACCCAGCAGTGATTGGGTAGCTGTATCTGTTAGATCTGGCGGAGAGAACTCTGCGATAGACTAGACTAGCGTCCTATTCAAAGGATGGCAAGCAATTGCTATAGTCCGTTTCACGCTATAGAGACCGGAATAAACTCCGGCTCCATGGGCCCAATGGCTCTGAACGGCGACTTTTACGTTTTGAAAGTTACACCTCCCTCCGCCACCCCCCCCCCCACCCCCAAACACACAGACACACACTTCTCGTCAAACATCCAAAGACATTGTCCATTATAGATAGTTTGAAGTAGACGTCACAGAGGTCTTTGTTATTGATTTTTGCCATCCGCGTTTATGAGTAATTCTCACTAAACTGTATTAACCTGACTATAATGTTCGTGGTTACACATAGTTTTGTGTGTTGGTCCGAACAAAAAAGTAACGACACAGGGCATAGTAATGTATAGATAGTTCGAAGTTGACGTCACTCAGGTCTTTGGGTTTTTTTTGTTTGTTTGTTTGTTTTTTTTGCCATCCGCGTTTATGAGTAATTCTCACTAAACCCTATAGATAGAATGTGCTTGGCCAAGGAGTTCACAACATTGCCATCCGGAAGTATAACGGACCAACACACAAACTCTGTGTAACCATGAACTTTTATAGTCTGGTTAATACAGTTTAGTGAGAACAACTCACAAACGCGGATGGCAAAAACAATAACAAAGGCCTGAGTGACGTCATCTGCAAACTATGTATAGATAGTTCGAAGTTGACGTCACTCAGGTCTTTGGGTTTTTTTTGTTTGTTTGTTTGTTTTTTTTGCCATCCGCGTTTATGAGTAATTCTCACTAAACCCTATTAACTTGATTATAAACGTTCATGTTCACACACAGTTTTGTGTGTTGGTCCGTTATACTTCCGGATGGCAATGTTGTGAGTTTCTCTTAGCCCAAGCGCATACTATCTATAGATAGTTCGAAGATGACGTCGCTCAGGTCTTTGTTATTGTTTTTTGCCATCCGCGTTTATGAGTAATGCTCACTGAACTGTATTAACCTGACTACAAACAATCAAGGTTACACATAGTTTTGTGTGTTGATCCGTTATACTTCAGGACGGCAATGTTGTGAGCTTCTCTTAGCCCAAGCGCATACTATCTATAGAGTCCAGTTACACATTCCTATCCCATCTCTCGTTGCCAAGATACGTCGGAGAATCTACCTCCTTACCCTCTTCTTACCAACTATAGATAGTATGCGCTTGGCTAAAAAACTCACAACATTGTCATCCGGAAATATAACGGACCAACGCCCAAAACTCTGTGTAACCCTGAACGTTTATAGTCTGGTTAATACAGTTTAGTGAGAATTACTCATAAACGCGGATGGCAAAAAGCAATAACAAAGACCTGAGTGACGTCAACTTCATTCTATCTATAGGAAAATCGTCACAGTCGTTACGATGCTAATCATCGTTAACTTATAGATAGTATGCAGATGACGTCACTCAGGCCTTTGTTATTGTTTTTGCCATCCGCGTTTGTGAGTTGTTCTCACTAAACTGTATTAACCAGACTATAAAAGTTCATGGTTACACAGAGTTTGTGTGTTGGTTCGTTATACTTCCGGATGGTAATGTTGTGAACTCCTTGGCCAAGCGCATTCTATCTATAGCCTGACACTGATAAAAAAATGACGTCAAAATGCCAGTCTTTGGCCACAA
>NC_088374.1:19054391-19064299 GCF_034508935.2 Berghia stephanieae | reverse complement strand
TCTATCTATCTATCTATCTATCATTTCTATTTCAAATTCATTATCTATCTATCATCTATCTATCTTCCATCTATCTATCATCTATCTATCTATCTATCTATCTTATCTACTATCTATCTATCTATCTATATCTAAACTATCTATCTATCTATCTATCTATCTATCTATCATCTATCTATCTATATTTATCTATCTATTATCTATTATCTATCTATCTATATCTATCTATCTATCTATATCTATCTATCTATCTATCTATCTATCTATATCTATCTATCTATCTATCTATCTATCTATATCTATCTATATCTATCTATCTATCTATCTATCTATCTAACTATCTATCTATCTATATATCTATCTATATCTATCTATCTATCTATCTATCTATCTATCTATCTATCTATATCTATCTATATCTATCTATCTATCTATCTAACTATCTATCTATCTATCTATCTATCTATCTATCTATCTATCTATCTATATCTATCTATCTGTGTGTCTAGCTATCTGTATTTCTATCTGTTCTCTCTTTGTCTCTCACACGTCTCTCTCTCTCTCTCACGTCTCTCTCTCTCTCTCTCTCTCTCTCTCTCTCTCTCTCTCTCTCTCTCTCTCTTAAGTCGGGATGGTTAGATTTTGAAAATTGAATTTATAGACAGAAATATCAGACTTGTGTTGTGTTTGTGTGTTTTATTGGGGAGAATGGATACCATTATTTTAGGGTGCTAATGCCAACAATTTATATATTTGACCAGTTTAACATTTAAATCCGCTTTAACGTATCTGGTTCGTTCGACGTGATTCCGTTTTGAGACGATGGGTCACAAATATGTGGTCTTGTGGTCTTGTGGTATGACACTCGCTTTCGGATCGGAAGGTCCTGGGTTCGAGCCTCGCGCTCGACGCATAGTTGAGTCCTTGGAAAAGGCTCTTTACTCACATTCTCTCACCGTACTCAGGTGGTAAAATGAGTACCTGGCGTTAAACAGCGTTGTCTTTGTCCAGAAAATTGTAATATCGCCTAACAGGCGTCATGTCCCGTCCTACATGTTACATGTTGCTGTTGACCAGGGACCCCCTGTAAAGCGCTTTGAGCACATTTAGTGGATATTGCGCTATATAAAGCTCAATTTGAATTTAAAATACAAAATGTACATTGACCATTTTTTCATCAATTGAGCAATGCCTTTTCAGCAGTACTCTGGAAAAAAATCCATATTTAAAAATTTGGCCAGAAAACTCGTCCTTCAAACATCGATCAATTCAAATGACCCTCCCTCATCTTTGGCAAAAAAAAAAACAAAAAACAAAACAACTCCCAAACCTGGGACTGAAGGAAGACTTCGCGAAGTCCCAGGTTTGAACGTATTTGCCAAGAGAGGGTCGTTTAAATCGATCGGTATTTGAAGGACGAGTTTTCTGGACAAATTTTAAAAATATGGGTTTTTCCAGAGTACGACAGTTTTAATTTTAAAAATAATAAAATAAAATAAAATTCCCTTTATTCATCCCATCGGGGAAATTTGTCTCTAGGGTCTATACCAAAGGAAGACTGGAATAACCCAGGCGTTAGCCGCAGTGCAGCGCCGCAAATTGAGCTAGGGCGAGGTGGACTTGCTCAAGGCACACAGCGCAGCGGGTGATCGAACTCGGTACCTTTCGGGTGCGAAGCGAAGACCGTACCGCTGAGCCACGCTGTCTTTCAGTCTCATGGCGTTATAACTCATCTTACACGTAAGATCGCGACCATTAAAAGTATGAAAAAACAGTATCAATTTATTACGGGACACCGGACCACTTTAGCACGACTGTATGACAAAAAAAATTTTTTTTTAAAACAGAGTTGCCAGATTGGGCGATAATTCGCCGCGAATTGGCTACTTTTTTGCGCCAAAAAAATTAGAAATTTCAGACTTATATTCATCTATAGATAGTTCGAAGATGATGTCAGTCAGGTCTTTGTTATTGTTTTTTGCCATCCGCGTTTATGAGTAATGCTCACTGAACTGTATTAACCTGACTATAAAAGGTCATGGATACACACAGTTTTGTGTCCGTTATACTTCCGGATGGCCATGTTATGAGCTTCTTAGCCAAGCGTATAGATAGTATGCAGATGACGTCACTCAGGCCTTTGTTATGGTTTTTGCCATCCGCGTTTGTGAGTTGTTCTCACTAAACTGTATTAACCAGACTATAAAAGTTCATGGTTACACAGAGTTTGTGTGTTGGTCCGTTATACTTCCGGATGGCAATGTTGTGAACTCCTTGGCCAAGCGCATTCTATCTTTTGATAGAATGCGCTTGGCCAAGGAGTTCACAACATTGCCATCGGGAAGTATAACGGACCAACACACAAACTCTGTGTAACCATGAACTTTTATAGTCTGGTTTAATACAGTTTAGTGAGAACAACTCACAAACGCGGATGGCAAAACCAATAAAAAAGGCCTGAGTGACGTCATCTGCATACTATCTATACTATCTACAGGGGTGAAACAATTGTTTAAAATTAGACACACACAAAATAAAGATAAGGATTAGAAATGAATGCACCCAAGATTAAAAATTACCCCCCGGTAATCACTGGTTTTTTAATTTGTACAAAAATTAGTATGTGTATAGGTAAGTAAATTTTTAAAAAAATAAAATCCAATCCTTAAAAAAAATTACGTTTTTAAAAAAAAGGGGTGTCATTTCAAACCGATGGGAAAAATAAGGGGGGAAGGGGGGGGGGTTTGGGGGGGGGGGGGTGGGGGGGGGGGGGGGGGGGGATAGAGGAATATCGATTTGGCCATTTTTTTTTCATAATCTTGCGACTTTTAACTTAAAAAAAAAACCTTTTTGGCAAAAGGGGTTTGGGAAAAATTTTTTCCCAAAAAAACCTGTTAAAAATTTTGTGAGCTGATTAAGGGAAAAAGAAGAAGTAAATTTTGGTAGAAGATGATAGATAAAAAGATTGATAATAGATAGATAGATAGATAGATAGAAAAAGAAGATAGAAAATAGATAATAGATAGATAGATAGATAGATAGAATTAGAAAGATAGATAGATAGATAGATAGAAGTAAATGATAGATAGATAGATAGATAGATGATAGATAGATAGATAGATGATAGATGAAGTAGATAGATAGATAGATAGATAGATAATAAAAATTTAGATAGATGTGATAGATGATGAAGATAGTAGATAGATAGATAGAAGATAGATAGATAGATAGATAGATAAAAGTAGATAGATAGAAAATAGAAGTAGAAGAAGATAGATAGATAGTGATAGATAGATAGATAAAAATTAGATAATTAGTAGATAGATAGTAGATGATAGATAGATAGATGATAGTAGATAAGATAGATAGATAGATAGATAGATAGATTGTAATAGATAGATAGATGTTAGATAGATAGATAGATAGATAGATAGATAGATAGATAGATAGGTAGATAGAAAAATAGATAGATTAGATAATAGATGATAGATAAAAAGATGATAGAAGATAGATAGATAGATAGTTTGAAGATAATAGATAGATAGTTAATAGATAAGATAGATAGATAGAAAATAGATAGATAGGTTAAAGATAGATAGATAGTTAGATAGATAGATAGATAGAAAGAAATAGATAGAAGTAGAAAAAGATGGATAGATGATAGATAGATAGATAGTAGATAGATAAGATAGTAGATAGATAGATAGATAATAGATAAAAAGTTAGATAATAGATAGAAATAGATAGATAGATATGATAGATAGATAATAGAAGATAGATAGAAAATAATAGATAGAAAATTAGTAGATAGATAGATAGATAGATGATAGATGATAAAATAGATGTTAGATAGTAGTAGTAGATGATGATAGATTAGATAGATAGATGATAGATAGATAGATAGATAGATAGATAGAAGATGATAGATAGATAGATAGATAGATATAGTTTGATAGATGATAGATAGATAGAAATGTAGCTAGATAGATCGATAGATAGTGATATGAAAGATAGATGATAATAATAGATAGATAGATAGATAGATAGATATAGATAGATGTAGATAGATAGTGATAGATAGATAGTTGATAGATAGTAGATAGATAGTTGATAAAGATAGATAAAGACAGTAGAAGATAGTGGATAGTGATAATAGTAGATGATAGTAGATAGGATAGATGATAATGATAGTAGATAGATAGATGATAGATATAGATAGAAGTAGATAGATAGATAGATTAGATAGATAGATGATAGATAGATAGATAGTAGATAGATAGTATAGTAAAAAGATAGATAGTAGATAGATAGATAGTAGATTAGATAGATAGATAGATAGATAGATAGATATAGATAGATGATAGAAGTGATAGATAGTTTAGATAGATGAAAAGATAAAATAGATAAAGTAGTGAAGATAGATAGATAGTAGAAAGATAGTAGTAGATAGATAATAGAAGATAATAGATAGATATGATATTATTATTTAAAAATATTTCCCCCAAATGTTGGGGCAGCTACAAAAGTTTCAGGCTTAATTTTCCATCTTAGGGGCTGGTTGTTTTGTTTTTGTTGTTTTTTTGAAGGGTTCGGTTTTTAAGTTAATTAAGAGGAATTTGGCCGAAAGGGGGGGGACTTTCCCTAGATCCACTTTTCGTACCCAAAATTTTTATCAAAACACGATTCAATAGATAAAAATAGATAGAAGATAGAATAAAAATAGAAAAATAACAAAATAGATAGATAGAAGTAGATAGATAGATTTTAAGAAAGATAGAAAAAGTAGTAGATGATAGATAGATAGTAATAGATAGATAGTGATAGATAGTAGAAGATATAGTAGATAGTTTTGATAGATGGATAGATGATAATAGTAAAAAATAGATAGATAGATAGATAGATAGATAAAAATGATAGATGATTGACGATAGTAGTAGATGAAGATAGATAGATAGTAGATTGATAGATAGAATAGATAGATAGTGATAGATAATAGTAATAGATAATAGATATGTAATGATAGATAGATAGATGATAGATGATAGATAGTAGTAGATATAGATAGATAAAAATAGAAGATAGATAGATAGAAGGAAGTAGATAGATAGATAGATAGATAGTAGAAGAAAGATAGATAGATAGATAGATAGATAGATAGAAATAGATAGATGATGATAATAGATTTGAAACGTGTTTTATACAAATATGGGACGAAAAGTGCCACTGTAGCAATGGGGCGATTATTATTTAAAAATTTTTCCAAACATTGTGGTAAAATTAAAAATCGTGTAGACTGATAAACATGGGGGTAAAATTAAAATAATAAGGGGAAGATAGATAGAAAATTACCACATTCGGGGCATTCAGCGAAGAGAAAAGGGAAAACCCTGGGGGGTGTTTTCCAAAAATTTTAGATAACATTTTTTGAATGTCAAAGGTCTCGGGGAAAAAAACAGGGCCAAAAATTCCACAGAGGGGCAACAAATTTTGTCAAACACTGGAAAAAAACATTATTTTGGCCCCCGCTAAAAAGGTATTTGTCGGGAGGATTCAGGGGCCCCAAAAAAATGAATTTAGAGATAGAATGATGAGAAATTGGAGCTTAGAAGTTTTTGCAATGCAAGATATAGTCTTTATACTCACCATAACGTACAGAAATTAAACCAAGTTGGATATTTGTGGCTACTTACTTACCGAGTGGATCCGACATAATTACCGCTTTGATACAGTGGGTCCGTTTGTATTTTGTTCAGAAAACTCGTCCTTCAAATATCGAATAATTAAAACGATCCTCAGAGGACGAGAGACGCATGCGCACAACCAGCATGACGTTCTCTCTCTAATAACTCTTTCCCCGGTGACGTCACAGACTATGGGTGACGTCCAATCAAGGGACGTACTCTTCCGCTAATCTCATTCCCTATAGATAGTGTGCTCTTGGCTAAGAAGCTCAAAATATTGCCATCCGGAAGTATAACGGACCAACACACAAAACTTTTGGGTAATATTAAACGTTTATAGATAGAATGAAGTTAACGTCAATCGAGTCTTTGTTATTGCTTTTTGTCATCCCCGTTTATGAGTATTTCTCACTAAACTCTATTAACCTTACTATAAACGATCATGTTTACACAAAGTTTTGTGTGTTGGTCCAATATACTTCCGGATGACATCCTTAGCCAAGCGCATACTATCTATAGTCTGGTTAATACAGTTTAGTGAGAATTACTCATAAACATGGATGGCAAAAAAAAATACAATGACAAATTTTCTGCGTAACGCTATCTTCGTTCTATCTTTATATAGTGTGCGTTTGATGAGATACTCGCCAAGCGCATACTTCTTCTTCTTCTTCTAGGCTCCATGCCTGGTCCAGGCTTCGGATACTGCAGGAATTATCTCTCTCCATTCCTCCCTGTCTCTTGCTTTTTCAAACAGCTCTTGGATTGTTAGGTTGGTGAAGCCCTTCAGTTGGTCTATGAGTGTTTTTCTTTGTCTCCCCGGGCGCGTTTACCAGGTATTTTTCCA
Source organism: Berghia stephanieae (assembly GCF_034508935.2). Taxonomy (NCBI): domain Eukaryota; kingdom Metazoa; phylum Mollusca; class Gastropoda; order Nudibranchia; family Aeolidiidae; genus Berghia; species Berghia stephanieae. The sequence continues at coordinate 19,057,771 of NC_088374.1, read as the reverse complement.
CAGTTGCCAGGACATACTAGCGCATACTATCTATATGTTAACGATGGCTACGGTTGTAACGACTGTGACGATTTTCTATAGATAGTAGCTTGGCTGAGAAGTTCACAACATTGCCATCGGAAGTATAAACGGACAACGCACACAAAACTATGTGTAACTTTGGACGTTTATAGTCGGGTTAATACAGTTTAGTGAGAATTACTCAGAAACATGGACGGCAAACAAAAAAAAAAAAAAAACAGCAACAGGTCATCTTCGTTCTATCTATTAATCAGACTATAAGGACGTGATATTACATTTTTTAAACGACCCTCATCTTGGCAAAAACGCTCAAACCCCGGGACTTCGCGAAGTCTTCGTTCATTTTTTTCTTTCGGACAGAACAAAGCTGGTACTCATTTTACACTGAGTACGTCATTAAAACAAACCACAATAGGATTCAGTAGTTTGATGTCACGCCGCCGGCAACTTTTTTATTCTTCAAGCTGGCGAGAACTTTTCATATTCTTGTGATCAGAATGTGTAAAAGTCAAAACATGATCAAATTATGGGGGTTTTTTTCCCTCTGGAAACGGTTTTATGCTCGCCGGAGAAAATATTTCATACGGGCATCCGCCATTGTTCCGATAGTTTAGAGCCAGTGTTACTAAGTTACCATGCGTCATTTAGGAAGGAAGTGACGTTACGACTGTTTGAAGACTATTACGTTAGGTTATCAGGCCTGTTTTTATGTGCACGTCAGGATGATCACAGACTTGTTGTGTAAAGAGTTGAGCTTCATCGCAGAATAACTGCTTGATGACGTCACTGTGGGGTGTGTTTTTTTTTTTTACGAAACCCGTCGAAAACCATAGTCTCAGGTTCACTCCCACTGGTGTACTCTTCCCTGACTCTTAGGTTCACTCCCGCAGTTGTCTACTTCCATAACTTTGTCGGGTTTCGGCGGGTTTTCGGCGAGTTTTGGCGGGATTCGGCGAGTTTTTTGGCGGATTTCGGTGGGTTTCGGCGGGTTTCCGGGCGTGTTTCGGCGGGTTTCGGCGAGTTTCGTAGAAAAGAAAAAACTGTCACTGTCGATTATTCTTCTGTTTGCAATACGCTTCAACAGTCGTGACGTCACTTCCCCCCTAATGACGCAGGGTAATTGTAACTGGCTCTAAACTATCGGAACAATGGCGGATGCCCTTATGAATACTTCTCCAACGAGCATAAAAGTGTATCAAGAGGAGAAAAACATTTATAAATTGATCATGTTTTAAATTTTATACATTCTGATCATATTACATGTGAAAAAGTTCTAGCCAGCATGAAGATAAAAAAGTACCGATTTTCTTTATTTAGAACCTAGCTGCTCGTTGCCGGGCGACGTGACATCAAACTATTGAATCCTATTCTAGGTACACGAGTACAAACAGTATTCGAATTACATTTAACATATCCGACCGCTCTAACTCCCAACTCCAACCCTACACACTACACACTACACGGTAACTAATTAATTTAGAGACAGACTTTTACGAATAGGTTAGCCTATATAGTTTATAATATATATAATTGTATATTATATTATAGCGGAAATAGTCATTGACCTTGCATTGAACTCTTGACTTCCGGTCTCTGCCATGTCGATCAGTTTAATTAATAAGGTGCGGGCAGAATACTCTTCAACGGTCGTAACGTCACTTCTTCCTAATGACGCATGGTAATTAGTAACACTGGCTCTAAACTATCGGAGCAATGGCGGACGCCCTTATGAAATATTTCTCCGGCGAGCATAAAATATAAAAGCGTATCCAGAGAAAAAAAAAACCCCATTAAAATTTGATCATGTTTTGATTGACTTTTAAACATTCTGATCACAAGACTTATGAAAAGTTCTAGCAGCATGAAGAATAAAAAGTAATGATTTTCTTTGTTTAGAACCAAGATGGCCGCCGTTGCTGGGTGACGTGACATCAGATGTTATATGTGACCCACCGTATCAAAGCGGTATTATGTCGGGATCCACTCGAAAAGGAAAATTGAATTCATAACAAGAAATATCCAACTTGGGTTTAATTTCTGTACGTTATTGTGGAGTATAAAGACTATTTCTTGCATTGCAAAACTTCTAAGCTCCAATTTCTCATCATTCTATCTCTAAATTCACTTTTTGGGGTCTGAATCATCCCGGGACATAATCCCGTTTTGAGACGGAGAGTTATATATCAATTGCAAGGATGTCGACCCGGACTTGAATAATTTTTGGAATCACTTCCGTTCGACGGGATTCCTTGAGCGTTTGAGCATCATAGCGCTATTAGGTGCGGCTATTGTGGTTTTGTGGTATGACACTCGCTTTCGGACCCGAAAGGTCCTAGGTTCGAGCCTCGCTCTCGGCGCATAGTTGAGTCCTTGGAAAAGGCTCTTTATTCACACATTCTCTCGCCGTACTAGGTGTAAATGAGTACCTGGGCGTTAACAGCGTTGTCTTTGTCCGAAAAAATTGTAAAATCGCTTAACAGGCGTAATGTCCCGTCCTTCTGTTAAATGTTGCTGTTGGCCAGGGACCCCTTGGTAAAGCGCTTTGGCCATTAGTGGGGTATTGCGCTTTTTAAGCTCATTTTAATTTTTTGATTAGGTTATTACATCATCTCATATCCTCATCGTATTATCTCATCATCATCATCATTTATCATCATCTCATCATCATCATCATCATCATTTATCATTTATTACTATACTAACTATACTACTACTATAAAAATACTACTACTACTACTTTTTACTACTACTATACTTACTACTTCACACCCACTACCCACTAATACTACTATACTACTACCATTATTGTTTTTTTTTGCCATCCGCGTTCATGAGTAATTATCACTTAACTGTATTAACCAGACTATACACGTTCATAGTTACACGTGTTTTATGTGTTGGTCCCTTATACTTCCGGATGGCAATGGTGTGAGCTTCTTAGCCAAGCGCATACTATTAATAGAAGCTAGGGAAGCTAAGTACAACGGCTGAGATCCGTCCAAAACTTGACCCCATATTCGTCTCTCGTCGACAGTTATGGTCCCAACATTTTCTTCGTTTAGAACCAAGATGGCCGCCGTTGCCGGCTGCGTGACATCAGACTACTGAATCCAATTACAACGGCTGAGATCTGTCCCAAACTTGACCCTATATTCGTCTCTCGTCGACAGTTATGGTCCCAACATTTTCTTTGTTTAGAACCAAGATGGCCGCCGTTGCCGGGCTGCGTGACATCAGACTACTGAATCCAATTAGAACGGCTGAGATCGTCACAAATTTGACCCTATATTTGTCTCTCGTCGACAGTTATGGTCCCAACATTTTCTTTCGCTTAAGTGCCGTTGTTCGGATAAAAGCAA
>NC_088374.1:19049391-19051891 GCF_034508935.2 Berghia stephanieae | reverse complement strand
TTCTTGTTATGAATTCAATTTTCCTTTTCGAGTGGATCCCGACATAATACCGCTTTGATACGGTGGGTCACATATAACAGTCTGATGTCACGTCACCCAGCAACGGCGGCCATCTTGGTTCTAAACAAAGAAAATCATTACTTTTTATTCTTCATGCTGGCTAGAACTTTTCATAAGTCTTGTGATCAGAATGTTTAAAAGTCAATCAAAACATGATCAAATTTAATGGGGTTTTTTTTTCTCTGGATACGCTTTTATATTTTATGCTCGCCGGAGAAATATTTCATAAGGGCGTCCGCCATTGCTCCGATAGTTTAGAGCCAGTGTTACTAAGTTACCATGCGTCATTAGGAAGGAAGTGACGTTACGACCGTTGAAGAGTATTTCTGCCCGCACCTTATTAATTAAACTGATCGACATGGCAGAGACCGGAAGTCAAGAGTTCAATGCAAGGTCAATGACTATTTCCGCTATAATATAATATACAATATATATATTATAAACTATATAGGCTAACCTAGTTCGTAAAAGTCTGTCTCTAATTAATTAGTTACCGTGTAGTGTGTAGTGTGTAGGGTTGGAGTTGGGAGTTAGAGCGGTCGGATATGTTAAATTGTATTCGAATACTGTTTGTACTCGTGTACCTAGAATAGGATTCAATAGTTTGATGTCACGTCGCCCGGCAACGAGCAGCTAGGTTCTAAATAAAGAAAATCGGTACTTTTTATTCTTCATGCTGGCTAGAACTTTTTCACATGTAATATGATCAGAATGTATAAAATTTAAAACATGATCAGATTTATAATGTTTTTCTCCTCTTGATACACTTTTTATGCTCGTTGGAGAAGTATTTCATAAGGGCATCCGCCATTGTTCCGATAGTTTAGAGCCAGTTACTAAGTTACCCTGCGTCATTAGGGGGGAAGTGACGTCACGACTGTTGAAGCGTATTGCAAACAGAAGAATAATCGCACAGTGACAGTGTTTCTTTTCTACGAAACTCGCCGAAACCCGCCGAAACACGCCGAAACCCGCCGAAACCCACCGAAATCCGCCGAAACTCGCCGAATCCCGCCAAAACTCGCCGAAACCCGCCGAAACCCGACAAAGTTATGGGAAGTAGACAACTGCGGGGAGTGAACCTAAGAGTCAGGGAAGAGTACACCAGTGGGGAGTGAACCTGAGACTATGGTTTTCGACTGGTTTCGTAAAAAAAAAAAACACCCCACAGTGACGTCATCAAGCAGTTATTCTGCGATGAAGCTCAACTCTTTACACAACAAGTCTGTGATCATCCTGACGTGCACATAAAAACAGGCCTGATAACCTAACGTAATAGTCTTCAACAGTCGTAACGTCACTTCCTTCCTAATGACGCATGGTAACTTAGTAACACTGGCTCTAAACTATCGGAACAATGGCGGATGCCCGTATGAAATATTTCTCCGGCGAGCATAAAACCGTTTCCAGAGGGAAAAAAACCCCCATAAATTTGATCATGTTTTGACTTTTACACATTCTGATCACAAGGAATATGAAAAGTCTCGCCAGCTTGAAGAATAAAAAGTTGCCGGGCGGCGTGACATCAAACTACTGAATCCTATTGTGGGTTTGTTTTAATGACCGTACTCAGGTGTAAAATGAGTACCAGCTTTGTTCTGTCCGAAAGAAAAAAATGAACGAAGACTTCGCGAAGTCCCGGGTTAGAGCGTTTTTGCCAAGATGAGGGTCGTTTAAAAAATGTAATATCACGTCCTTATAGTCTGATTAATAGATAGAACGAAGATGACCTGTTGCTGTTTTTTTTTTTTTTTTTTGCCGTCCATGTTTCTGAGTAATTCTCACTAAACTGTATTAACCAGACTATAAAGGTCCAAAGTTACACATAGTTTTGTGTGCGTTGGTCCGTTATACTTCCGGATGGCAATGTTGTGAACTTCTCAGCCAAGCTACTATCTATAGAAAATCGTCACAGTCGTTACAACCGTAGCCATCGTTAACATATAGATAGTATGCGCTAGTATGTCCTGGCAACTGTGGAAAAATACCTGGTAAACGCGCCCGGGGAGACAAAGAAAAACACTCATAGACCAACTGAAGGGCTTCACCAACCTAACAATCCAAGAGCTGTTTGAAAAAGCAAGAGACAGGGAGGAATGGAGAGAGATAATTCCTGCAGTATCCGAAGCCTGGACCAGGCATGGAGCCTAGAAGAAGAAGAAGAAGTATGCGCTTGGCGAGTATCTCAGTCAAACGCACACTATATATAGATAGAACGAAGATAGCGTTACGCAGATATTTGTCATTGTTTTTTTTTTGCCATCCATGTTTATGAGTAATTCTCACTAAACTGTATTAACCAGACTATAGATAGTATGCGCTTGGCTAAGGATGTCATCCGGAAGTATATTGGACCAACACACAAAACTTTGTGTAAACATGATCGTTTATAGTAAGGTTAATAGAGTTTAGTGAGAAATACTCATAAACGGGGATGACA
>NC_088374.1:19021891-19036891 GCF_034508935.2 Berghia stephanieae | reverse complement strand
CGCTATGTAAATATACTCATGGCTATGAGGCTTTTGGGCTCGAACCGACGTTCACTTATTTTCAGGTCTGATAACTCGTATTGTTATTGATGGAATGCGCTTGACTAAGGAGTTCACAACATTGCCATCCGGAAGTATAACGGACCAAGACACGAAACTTCGTGTAACCATAATCGTTTATAGATAGTATGCGCTTGGGTAAGAAGCTCATAACACTGCCATCCGGAAGTATAACGGACCAACACACAAAACTGTGTATCCATGAACGTTTATAGTCGGGTTAAAACAGTTCAGTGAGCATTACTCATAAACGCGGATGGCAAAAAACAATAACAAATGCCAGTGTGACGCCAACTTCGAACTATCTATCGTCTCATTGTTGTAATGGAAATAGGCTACTCTCGAACCAAAACAAAATATCGTCCATTACAACAACGTTAAATTAATCAGGCCCATAATTGGTTTCCGTAGTCTGATGTCACGTCGCCCGGCAACAGCGGCCATCTTGGTTCTAAACAAAGAAAATCATTACTTTTTATTCTTCCCGCTGGCTAGAACTTTTCATATGCCTTGTGATCAGAATGTGTAAAAGTCAAAACATGATCAAATTTATGTTTCCCCCCCCCCCCCCCCCCCCCCCCCCCCCCCCCCCTGGATACGCTTTTATGCTCGCCGGGGAAATATTTCATACGGGCGTCCGCCATTGTTCCGATAGTTTAGAGCCAGTGTTACTAAGTTACCATGCGTCATCAGGAAGGAAGTGACGTCACGATTGTTGAAGAGTATTACATTCGGTTATCAGACCTGCTAATTTGTGCACCTAGGCTCGAATTAAGCCCCGATGTACACGTCATCGCCCACTCTATAACCCACTCCACGCCCATCATCTCCACTCCCTCCTCCACCACCACCACGCCCCCCGCAACCCCTTCATTCCTCTTGTGAAGTCAGCCATGTAAACAAACTGGTTATGCAGGGCACAATAATCAGACGTGTCACGAGATCTCGGGAACGGCTGGGCAGTCTCGTTAAAATTGTGTCCCAGTAATATTCGTATCGGTACAATTTGTTACCGGAAAAAATACTGTTCCGAAATTCTCTAATAGATAGTATGCGCTTGGCTAAGAAGCTCATAACATTGCCACCCGGAAGAATAACGGACCAAAACACAAAACTATGTGTAACCTTGAACTTTTATAGTCTGGATAATACCGTTTAGTGAGTATTACTCATAAACCCGGATGGCAAAAAACAATAACAAAGGCCTGAGTGACGTCATCTTCGTTCTATCTATAGATAGAACGAAGTTGACGTCACTCAGGTCTGCTCGAGGATTCCTAAGAGTGAACAAAACTCACAAAATCACACAAATTGTTGTTGTTGTTTTGTTTTGTTTTGTTTTTTGCTAAACGCAATGCATCAATAAGTTAACAATGGCCACGACTAGACAGCGTTCCTACATTATTTGTGACCCTCCGTCTCAGAACGGTATTATGTCGGGATGATTCAGACCCCAAAAAGTGAATTTCGAGATAGAATGATGAGAAATTGGAGCTTAGAAGTTTTTGCAATGCAAGAAATAGTCTTTATACTCCACCATAACGTACAGAAATTAAACGCAAGTTGGATATTTGTGGCTATGAATTCAATTTCCCTTTACCGAGTGGATCCCGACATAATACCGCTTCGATACGGTGGGTCACATTTTGCTTGTCCCGATCACACGCGGTGTGTCTTTTTTTACGAAACCCGCCGAAACCCGCCGAAACCCGCCGAAACCCGCCGAAACCCGACGAAACCCGACGAAACCCGCCGAAACCCGACGAAACCCTCCGAAACCCGCCGAAACCGCCGAAACCCGGCGAAACCCTCCGAAACCCGCCGAAACCCGACGAAACCCGCCGAAACCCTCCGAAACCCTCCGAAACCCGACGAAACCCTCCGAAACCCGCCGAAACCCGCCGAAACACGACGAATCCCGACAAAGTTATGGGAAGTAGGTGGCAGATGGGAGTGAACCTGGAACTCAGGGAAGTGTACACCATTGGGGAGTGGACCTGGGACTGGGTTTCGGCGGGTTTCGTAAAAAAGAACTAGTTTCGGCGGGTTTCGTAAAAAAGACACACCCATCACACGAGACTTTGTTTTGCTGTCCCGTCCTCTGTGACCGTCCTGTCCTGTCCCGACATGTGTCAGTTTTTGCCCAGCACCTCTAGATTGGCAAGATACCATAATGGTATCCTTTGGTTTTGGGGGGTTTGGGGGGATGGGGTGGTGGAGGGGGGGGGGGAGGATGGGATGGGATAGGAATGAGATGGGGTGTTTGATTTTCAACGAGTCAGCAAGTGGAATGCAGTCATGCGCATAGACTATGTGATTGTTTGTTTGATATTATATATATATATATATATATATATATATATATATATATATATATATATATATATATATATATATATATAATAAAATTCCCTTTATTCATCCCCAAGGAGAAATTTGTCTTTAGGGTCTATTCCAAGGGAAGACTGGAATAACCCAGGCGTCAGCCGCAGAGCAGCGCCGCAGAGTGAGCTAGGGCGAGGTGACTGACTTGCTCAAGGCCACACAATGCAGCGGCGGGTGATTGAACTCGGTACCTTTCGGGTAGGAAGCAAAGACCGTACAACTGAGCCACGCTGCCCCCCTTAATATATATATATATATATATATATATATATATATATATATATATATATATATATATATATATATATATAATATAGAAATAGGGTTGGGTACCAACATTGTTCCAAACGGCAAATGTAAAAAAAAAAATTTCATCGAGCACAGAATTACTGGCAAATCTAAATATGTGACCCCCCCGTCTCAAAACGGTATTATGTCGGGATGATAAAGATGCTGAAAATTGATGTTATAGCCAGAAATATCTGACTTGCGTTGAGTTTGTATGTTTTATAGATGAGAATGAATGTTATAATTTAGTGTGCTGAATACCGTAAACAATTCAAAATATTGACCAATTTAGCTTGAAATTTAAATTTTAGAATCTGGTTCATCCCGACATAATAACGTTTTGAGACGATGGGTCAGATATGATAAATATATGATATACGATATAGATAGTTCGAAGATGACGTCACTCAGGTCTTTGTTATTGGTTTTTGCCATCCTCGCTTATGAGTAATGCTCACTGAACTGTATTAACCCGACTATAAACGTTCATGGATACACACAGTTTTGCGTGTTGGTCCGTTATACTTCCGGATGGCAATTTTATGAGCTTCTTAGCCAAGCGCATGCTACCTATATAACTTACAAACCTTTTTTATTTCTAGCTAATAATACTCTTCAACAGTCGTAACGTCACTTCCTTCCTAACGACGCATGATAACTTAGTAACACTGGCTCTAAACTATCGGAACAATGGCGGACGCAGTATGAAATATTTCTCCGGCGAGCATAAAAGCGTATCCAGAGGAAAAAAAACCACATAAATTTGATCATGTTTTGACTTTTACACATTCTGATCACAAGGTATATGAAAAGTTCTAGCCAGAATTAAAAATAAAAAGTAATTGATTTTCTTTCTTTAGAAACAAGATGGCCGCCGTTGCCGGGCGGCGTGACATCAGACTATTGAATCGTATTCTATCAACCTTTGGACTCAGACTAATACTTAGAAAATCTGCTAGGTCGTAAAACTCAGTCCTTTTTGACGTTTGACTTTCATGGCGAGTATAATTTATTCTATGCAATTCTAGCATATCCTCCACAAAAATTGATGACGTCATTTTAAAAGCTCTCCTGATACTCTCAAGTAATAATAAATAATCTCATAGTCTATCGCAACGTATTTTCCACTAGATCTAACAGACCCCTCCAGCTACAGAATCACTTTTGGGTGGATGGGAGAGAGAGAGAGAGAGAGAGAGAGAGAGAGAGAGAGAGAGAGAGAGAGAGAGAGAGAGAGAGAGAGAGAGAGAGAGAGAGAGAGAGAGAGAGAGAGAGAGAGGGGGGGGGGGTGTCAGAATAATTCCGTAGCCATCGTTATGTTATAGCCTAATACTGAAATCCAAAAGGACTTGCAGTTTGGTGTCATTATTTGTTGTTTTTTGTTTGTTTTTTTTGCACTGCCTAATGAGTTGTCGTTAGTAGAGCTCATGGAAACAAGTGATTTCATTGGTTGAACTATTGAGTACTAACTCACGATTTGTTTTCTTTTGTGGCAAAAGACTGGCATTTTGACGTCATTATTTGGTCAGTGTCGAAGTTATGGCCTGACACTGACCAAAAAATGACGTCAAAATGCCAAATCGTGAGTTGTATTCAATAGCTCAACCACTGAAATAACTTGTTTCCACAAGCTCTACCAACGACAACTCACTAGGCGGTGCAAAAACCAAATAATGACGTCAAACTGCCAGTCCTTTTGGATTCAGTATCAGGCTATAACATAACGATGGCTACGGTGACACTGACCAAATAATGACGTCAAACTGCCAGTCCTTTTGGATTCAGTATCAGGCTATAACATAACGATGGCTACGGTGACACTGACCAAATAATGACGTCAAACTGCCAGTCCTTTTGGATTCAGTATCAGGCTATATAACATAACGATGGCTACGGTGACACTGACCAAATAATGACGTCAAACTGCCAGTCCTTTTGGATTCAGTATCAGGCTATAACATAACGATGGCTACGGTGACACTGACCAAATAATGACGTCAAACTGCCAGTCCTTTTGGATTTCAGTGTCAGGCTATAACATAACGATGGCTACGGTGACACTGACCAAATAATGACGTCAAACTGCCAGTCCTTTTGGATTTCAGTGTCAGGCTATAACATAACGATGGCTACGGTGACACTGACCAAATAATGACGTCAAACTGCCAGTCCTTTTGGATTTCAGTATCAGGCTATAACATAAGGATGGCTACGGTGACACTGACCAAACTGCCAGTCCTTTTGGATTTCAGTATCAGGCTATAACATAACGATGGCGACGGTGACATGGACCAAATAATGACGTCAAACTGCCAGTCCTTTTGGATTCAGTATCAGGCTATAACATAACGATGGCGACGGTGACATGACCAAATAATGACGTCAAACTGCCAGTCCTTTTGGATTCAGTATCAGGCTATAACATAACGATGGCGACGGTGACACTGACCAAATAATGACTCAAACTGCCATCCTTTTGGATTTCAGTGTCAGGCTATAACATAACGATGGCTACGGTGACACTGACCAAATAATGACGTCAAACTGCCAGTCCTTTTGGATTCAGTTCAGGCTATAACATAACGATGGCTACGTGACATGACCAAATAATGAGTCAAACTGCCAGTCCTTTTGGATTCAGTTCAGGCTATAACATAACGATGGCACGGTGACACTGACCAAATAATGACGTCAACTGCCAGTCCTTTTGGATTTCAGTTCAGGCTATAACATAACGATGGCACGGTGAACTGACAAATAATGACGTCAAACTGCCAGTCCTTTTGGATTTCAGTTCAGGCTATAACATAACGATGGCTACGTGACACTGACCAAATAATGACGTCAAACTGCCAGTCCTTTTGGATTTCAGTATCAGGCTAACATAGATGGCTACGGTGACATGACAATAATGACGTCAAATGCCAGTCCTTTTGGATTTCAGTATCAGGCTATAACATAACGATGGCTACGTGACACTGACCAAATAATGACGTCAAACTGCCATCCTTTTGGATTTCAGTTCAGGCTATAACATAACGATGCTACGTGACACTGACCAAATAATGACGTCAAACTGCAGTCCTTTTGGATTTCAGTTCAGGCTATAACATAACGATGGCTACGGTGACATGACCAAATAATGACGTCAAACTCCAGTCTTTTGGATTCAGTTCAGGCTATAACATAGATGGCTACGGTGACACTGACCAAATAATGACGTCAAACTGCCAGTCCTTTGGATTTCAGTTCAGGCTATAACATAAGAGGCTACGGTGACTGACCAAACTGCCTCCTTTTGGATTTCAGTTTCAGGCTATAACATAACGATGGACGGTGACACTGACCAAATAATGACGTCAAACTGCCAGTCCTTGGATTCAGTATCAGGCTATAACAAAACGAGGTGTGACATGACCAAACTGCCAGTCCTTTTGGATTCAGTATCAGGCTATACATACGAGCGGGTACACTGACCAAATAATGACGTCAACTGCATCCTTTTGGATTCAGTTAGGCTATAACATAACGATGGCACGGTGACACTGACCAAATAATGACGTCAAATGCAGTCCTTTTGGTTCAGTATCAGGCTATACATAACGATGGCACGGTGAACTGACCAAATAATGACGTCAAACTGCCATCCTTTTGGATTCAGTCAGGCTATAACATAACGATGGCTACGGTGACACTGACCAAATATGACGTCAAACTGCCAGTCCTTTTGGATTCAGTTCAGGCTATAACAACGATGGCACGTGACACTGACCAATAATGACGTCAAACTGCCAGTCCTTTGGATTTCAGTGTCAGGCTATAACATAACGATGGCACGGTGAACTGACCAAATAATGACGTCAAACTGCCAGTCCTTTTGGATTTCAGTATCAGGCTATAACATAAGATGGCTACGCTGACACTGACAAATAATGACGTCAAACTGTCAATCCTTTTGGATTTCAGTATCGGGCTATAACATAACGATGGCTACGTGACACTGACCAAATAATGACGTCAAACTGCCAGTCCTTTTGGATTTCAGTGTCAGGCTATAACATAACGATGCCTACGGTGACACTGACCAAATAATGACGTCAAACTGCCAGTCCTTTTGGATTTCAGTATCAGGCTATAACATAACGATGGCTACGGTGACACTGACCAAATAATGACGTCAAACTGCCAGTCCTTTTGGATTTCAGTATCAGGCTATAACATAATGATGGCTACGCTGACACTGACCAAATAATGACGTCAAACTGCCAGTCCTTTTGGATTTCAGTGTCAGGCTATAACATAACGATGGCTACGGTGACACTGACCAAATAATGACGTCAAACTGCCAGTCCTTTTGGATTTCAGTGTCAGGCTATAACATAACGATGGCTACGGTGACACTGACCAAATAATGACGTCAAACTGCCAGTCCTTTTGGATTTCAGTATCAGGCTATAACATAACGATGGCGACGGTGACACTGACCAAATAATGACGTCAAACTGCCAGTCCTTTTGGATTCAGTATCAGGCTATAACATAACGATGGCGACGGTGACACTGACCAAATAATGACGTCAAACTGCCAGTCCTTTTGGATTCAGTATCAGGCTATAACATAACGATGGCGACGGTGACACTGACCAAATAATGACGTCAAACTGCCAATCCTTTTGGATTTCAGTGTCAGGCTATAACATAACGATGGCTACGGTGACACTGACCAAATAATGACGTCAAACTGCCAGTCCTTTTGGTTTCAGTATCAGGCTATAACATAACGATGGCTACGGTGACACTGACCAAATAATGACGTCAAACTGCCAGTCCTTTTGGATTTCAGTGTCAGGCTATAACATAACGATGGCGACGGTGACACTGACCAAATAATGACGTCAAACTGCCAGTCCTTTTGGATTTCAGTGTCAGGCTATAACATAACGATGGCGACGGTGACACTGACCAAATAATGACGTCAAACTGCCAGTCCTTTTGGATTTCAGTATCAGGCTATAACATAACGATGGCTACGGTGACACTGATCAAATAATGACGTCAAACTGCCAGTCCTTTTGGATTTCAGTATCAGGCTATAACATAACGATGGCTACGCTGACACTGACCAAATAATGACGTCAAACTGCCAGTCCTTTTGGATTTCAGTATCAGGCTATAACATAACGATGCCTACGGTGACACTGACCAAATAATGACGTCAAACTGCCAGTCCTTTTGGATTTCAGTATCAGGCTATAACATAACGATGGCTACGGTGACACTGACCAAATAATGACGTCAAACTGCCAGTCCTTTTGGATTTCAGTGTCAGGCTATAACATAACGATGGCGACGGTCAGGCCATAACTTGACGAAGGCCACGCTAAATCTCGACAGTACTAGGGATGGAACTTGGTCCTTTTGATTTAGAAACGCGTGCTCTACTTTAGGAATAACATCAACAACGATCATTTCAACTATTAGAAAGAGGATAACCCGATATTTCGGCCACATCAGAAGGCACGACTCACTACAGAAGACCATTGCAGAGGGAAAAATAGAAGGACAAGCTGGCTTGGAAATGTCGCAGACTACGTAGGAAGTCCCATAAATCAATGTGCGAAACTCGCAGATGAGAGAGAGAGAGAGTTGGCGAACCATGATCTCCAACGTCGTGTCCGACATAGAACATCGGTAAAGGTAAAGCTCTACTAATAAAAATAAATAAAAGAGCTTTTATATAGCGCAATATCCACTTAACGTGCTCAAAGCGCTTTACAAGGGGTCCCTGGTCAACAGCAACATTTAACATGTAGGACGAGACATGACGCCTGTTAGGCGATATTACAATTTTTCGGACAAAGACAACGCTGTTAACGGCCAGGTACTCATTTTACACCTGAGTACGGTGAGAGAATGTGAGTAAAGAGTCTTTTCCAAGAACTCAACTATGCGTCGAGCGAGGCTCGAACCCAGGACCTTCCGATCCGAAAGCGAGTGTCATACCACAAGACCACATAGCCACACCTAAACTAAACTAACTGAGAATAAATTCAAGGTTTGTCTAATTCGTTTGAACGAGAATCAATACAAACGATTCAATTTATCCCGTCAGTTTCCTGGCCTTGTCAATTGTCAAATCTTGATTAATGACAATTAAATAATGCATCAACGATTTAAAATAGCTGCGATACGCGGTTAGGCGATACATAGAAACCAATTTATTATCAATATTATTATTATCATCATATTCTTCTTCTTCTTCATCATCATCATCATCATCATCATCATCATCATCATCATCATCATCATCATCATCATCATCATTATTTTTATTATAATTCTTCTTCTTCTTCTTCTTCTTCTTCTTCTTCTTCTTCTTCTTCTTCTTCTTCTTATTATTATTATTATTATTATTATTATTATTATTATTATTATTATTATTATTATTATTATTATTATTATTATTATTATTATTATTACATTAACATCATATCATTTCCTTTGTTTTTTTTGTTTGTTTGTTTGTTTTTTTTTTCTAATTGTAGGAGACTTTGTGGTCCAGTGGTATGACAAACTACTGCTGATCTGAAGGTTCTTTGTTCGAGGCCACTCTGCCGTCTAAAGACAAAGGATTGCATATCAGAAAAAAAAAACCCCAACAAATTTTACAGGAAAGCCCCCCCCCCCAAAAAAAAAACAAAAAAAAACAAAACAAAAAAAAACCCCAAAAAATTCGAAACAAACAAACAAAAAAAAAAAAAAAAAAAAAAAAAAAAAAAAAAACAAAACAAAAAGAAAACAACAACAAACAATACAAAAGCAAAACAAAACAAAACAAAAAAATGACGTAAAACAAAAAAGAAAACAACAACAACAACAACAAAAAAAAAAAACCGAACAAAACAACAAACTCAAGGACTGGGTACATACACTTCCTATGAATTCGGAACCGGTAGAGTAGAAAGTGTGACGTCACGACAACATTGCCCTGTTTGTATTCCTTATTGTTCGGAATGGATTATATTTTCTCACATTACAACCTACTCAACTCAAAGTTACTATTAATCTCTTAATCCTCATCATTGGATTCAGTAGTCTGATGTCACGCCGCCCGGCAACGACGGCCATCTTGGTTCTAAACAAAGAAAATCATTACTTTATATTCTTCATGCTGGCTAGAAATTTTCATATGCCTTGTGATCAGAATGTGTAAAAGTCAAAACATGATCAAATTTATGTTTTTTCCCCTCTGGATACGCTTTTATGCTCGCCGGAGAAATATTTCATACGGGCGTCCGCCATTGTTCCGATAGTTTAGAGCCAGTGTTACTTAAGTTACCATGCGTCATTAGGAAGGAAGTGACGTTACGACTGTTGAAGAGTATTCTAAAGTCTACTTCTTTGTCTTTTCTCCAATGACACACCGCCACCCGTTTGGTTATCCCACACATTCGTACAAAGCGTAGCCATCGTTATGTTATAGCCTGATACTGAAATCCAAAAGGACTGGCAGTTTGACGTCATTATTTGGTTTTTGCACCGCCTAGTGAGTTGTCGTTAGTAGAGCTCATGGAAACAAGTGATCACATTGGTTGAACTATTGAATACAACTCACGATTTGTTTTCTTTTGTGGCAAAAGACTGGCATTTTGACGTCATTTTTTGGTCAGTATCAGTCCTGAACTTTACCATGTATAAAGTCAGGAACGGGGTCCTTTTCTCATTTTGGTCCGTCTGTATTATATATATTTTTACGTAGTTATTTCCCTTGTTTAATATAGCTGTAATAGGTAAAATCTAAGGCCTTAAACCGATACATTATGATTAATTGCCAGTGTGGTTCTATTCAGATGTTTTTTTCTATGGGTCTTAGCCACCTGTATGCAAATTTTCATGCTTTCAACCCGAATTTGCACGGTTTTAGCCTAATTCCCCCTACTATATGGAACACCATTCCACAGAGCATCCATCATCGGTGATTATATTTTACGAAACCCGCCGAAATCCTACAAAACCCGACAATTTTTTTGGAAAGTAGGCAGAAGTGGGGAGTGAATCAGGGACAGAGAAAATTTTATGTATACCAGTGGAGAGTGAACCTGGAACTCAGGAAAATGCTCACCCCTTTCCGTTAAACTCAAACTGTTACAGAAACGCAGACAGACAAACCAAATACTTTTTTTTAGCTTGGGCGACCGAAGAGTTTCTGGAATGACAGAATTTATGAAGGACAACAGACAAAACCGAAAGGACTCTGCTGACCCGATGACGTCTTCGCCAAACATGCAGCTTCGAATTGCGTCGTGGAACGTTCGCACCATGTATGAAGCAGGAAAAGGCTGAGGTAGGTTGGACACACGCTTAGAAAAAAACGACTCCTTTATATCAAAGAAAGTATTGGACTGGAACCCTCAGGGCAGAAGATCAAGGGGAAGGCCACGAGGAACATGGAGAAGAATTAAAGAAGCTGATATACAGAGAAGTGGTAAGACCTGGAATGAGATTAAAAAGTTAGCTCAAGATAGAGAAGGATGGAAACTGTTTGTCTGTGGCCTATACCCTGACCCAGGGTGAAAAAGGCAATGATGATGATGATGATAGAGAAGGATGGAAACTGTTTGTCTGTGGCCTATACCCTGACCTAGGGTGAAAAAGGCAATGATGATGGGGAGCGAACCTGGAGCTATGGAATTAGGAGGAAGAGGAGGGTGTTTCTTTTTTACGAAATCCCACAAAGATTTGGGAAGTAGGCAGAGGTGGGGAGTGGATCAGGGACCCAGGAAAGTATTCACCAGTGGGGAGTGAACCCGGGACTATGGGAGAAGGAAGGTGTTTCATTTTTTACGAAACCCGACAAAGATTTAGGAAGTAGGCAGCATTGGGGGAGTGAACCTGGGACTCAGGGAAGTGTATACAAGTGGGAAGTGAACCTGGGACTCATGGAACTGTATACAAGTGGGAAGTGAACCTGGGACTCAGGGAAGTGTATACCAGTGGGGAATGAACATGTGACTCAGGGAAGTGTACACCAGTGGAGAGTGAACCTGGGACTATGGGTTTCGGCGGGTTTCGTAACCCCCCCCCCCCCCGCCCAGAAACACCCCATCGGGGAGTCCAAATCAGTGTGTCTAGTGTGTATCCCAAACATGTCCCATTCATCCGACCTAATACCCTTTTTGTTTGCTATAATCCGGAAAACTTCATCGCGTGATGAAAAGTTCATTCCATTAATGTGACCCTCCGTCTCAAAACGGTATTATGTCGGGATGATTCAGACCCCAAAAAGTGAATTTCGAGATAGAATGATGAGAAATTAGAGCTTATAAATTCTTGCAATGCAAGAAATAGTCTTTATATTCCACCATAACGTACAGAAATTAAACCCAAGTTGGATATTTGTGGCTATGAATTCAATTTCCCTTACCGAGTGGATCCCGACATAATACCACTTTGATACGGTGGGTCACTAATTAACTCTCCCCTTACCGATCAATTTCAGTATTTTATCAAAAATGGCGGCAGGCTTACCCAGCAGAAATATTGATATTTAACCCTTTCCTTACCACCTATAGGAACATCATCACATTAGATACGATGCAACCGACATAGTTCTCATTCTGATTTCTCTTTTACATCACACAATGTAAAGAAATGCTTTGATTACAGCTATATATAATAGACACTGTGTTGTAGACATCATTTTGCTGAACAACATTCTGTATAGAATTCACTTGTTACTTTTTTATTTGATTAGGAAAAGTCTATTTTGTGTCGGGTGGGTGTGAATTTTCGGGGGAAATTCTAAAAATAGCTGGTAAGGAGAGAGTTAAACTCAAACAATCTAGCAATGACTATGAAAATTTTTGTTTTCTAAAAAAATACTGAAAATATGGGACGCTTTTTCTGCATTTTATTCTGGTTTGTGCCTGTATCTCGCTTAATACGTGGAATTAGATATTAAAACTTGGCAATTTTATGGCACAAATATCAGAAAATATGATGAAGACATCAGAAGAGTTCTAACTTGCATATTTTTAGAGCTGTATGGTTAGGGTCAACTATAAATTTGTTTTAAAATATACATAATATTGATCATTTGGAACTTTTCCGAAGTGTAATCTAGTGTCTACAACCAATACAAATGACACGAAAAATGCCTGCTGAATTATTATCAATCAGTCCCGTGAGACCATGGCTTATGTTAGTTCTAGTATTTATTTGAGAGATAGAGAGAGAGAGAGAGAGAGAGAGAGAGAGAGAGAGAGAGAGAGAGAGAGAGAGAGAGAATGTGTTAATCTACTATCCCTATGACATAACAATGAAACAATACCTTAATTTTTAAAAAAGCGCGCGAGGATTTGTGTCATCCGTCGTCGCGAACAAGGTTGCCAGATGGCCACGTGTGTGGCCAAATATATAATTTTGTTTCTTTTATTAAATTTTATTCATCTATGTTTGTCTCAGTGTCATTTATCCTAGTCTATTCAATTTTCTGTTTGTTATAATTTAGTTCATTTTAAGTGGGCCAGTCTTAATATTGAAAGCCATATGATTTTCTATTTAGCCACTTTTGAAGTCGAATTTGGTCAGGTTAAAGTCTGGCCACCTGGCAGCCTTGCCTCGCTCACGTCATTTTCGTGTCGCGCGATGGTGGAGCAAAAATGGCCGTCTCCATATTTTCACTCATTGAAATGCAAATTGGGTTGATGTTTTGTGAGAATACGGGAAAAGTACTTATCATAACCCAAGGAAATTTGAAATATAAATAGAAGAAATGTGCATATATAACCTTATGAGCGACCAAGTCTCTCCTTTTTGTAGTTTTAGAAATATTGTACTCCAAAGAGTAAAAATCTATTTTTAACGGACTTCTGGTAATCGTACGAGTTTTGTCGCTTGACATAATATAAAATGACCTCTTTTCTGTGTGCCAACTTTCAGTCATATTCAATTATAGGTAAACAACGTCGTAATTAATTTTTAAAATAGCATGTACGAAACGGCTTCGTCCCATATTTTGTCGCGAATTTGGGCACTTCGTGAGCGAAAAAGAGGCCCAAAGATTTGTGCGGGATAGTCATTGCTAAACAATCTCTCTACAAAACAACTTTATGTTCTTATTCAAAACATGTCCTATTCATCCGATCGACCTAATACCCTTTTCGAGACGGCCGGTTATAAACGACTTTTTAATTAATGTTATAAACGACTTTTTAATTAATGTTATAAACGACTTTTTAATTAGTGTTATAAACGACTTTTTAATTAATGCTATAAACGACTTTTTAATTAATGTTATAAACGACTTTTTAATTAATGTTATAAACGACTTTTTAATTAATGTTATAAACGACTTTTTAATTAATGTTATAAACGACTTTTTAATTAGTGTTATAAACGACTTTTTAATTAATGTTATAAACGACTTTTTAATTAATGTTATAAACGACTTTTTAATTAATGTTATAAACGACTTTTAAATTAATGTTATAAACGACTTTTTAATTAATGTTATAAACGACTTTTTAATTAATGTTATAAACGACTTTTTAATTAATGTTATAAACGACTTTTTAATTAATCTAATCGTTTATCCAGTTTTAATTTTGTGACAATAAATTAATTATTATGTCAAGATCAAACAAACACCCTGATGTCATTGGGGACTGTTAGACGATCGTCCCAGACGTGGCATGTTCTTAATTTCCGGTTCAAAATAAGTTTGTTTTTTTTCTTTCATTTTTTTTTTCTCCTTTAATATCGTCATCGCAGTGTTATAAAATCCTATGCTTTTCTATAAAATACTGGGTTATTCAAAACTTATTCGTCCAATATAAAACTCTTGTAACTTGATGAACTTTTGTTGTGTGAAGACTTGTAAAACATAATGGTTGTTGACATAAGGTCGTTTAGTTAACGATATTTGTTCAAGATGAATAGAAATTCCTGTAACTAAAGCTCAGTAATATTTTCTTTGATTTGGTGTGTATTTCAGGTTTGTATCTTAATTGATTTTTGACTTGCGGGACTTTGAAATTTGATGTGTATTTTAGATTTCTATCTTTATCACTTACTGATGTGTGGCTCTATGAAATTTTTAGATTTCTCACTTACTGAAGTGTGGCTCTATGAAATTTTTAGATTTCTATCTTTATCACTTATTGATGTGTGGCTCTATGAAATTTTTAGATTTCTATCTTTATCACTTACTGATGTGTGGCTCTATGAAATTTGTTGTGTATTTTAGATTTCTATCTTTATCACTTAC
>NC_088374.1:19012652-19021792 GCF_034508935.2 Berghia stephanieae | reverse complement strand
ATTCGTCCCTTTTTGTCGCTTTTTTTGGGGGCATTCGTGAGCAAAAAAGGGGCCCAAAAAGATTTGTGGGGATAGCATGCTAAACAATCTCTCTAAAAAAACAATTATGTTCTTATTCAAAACATGTCCTATTCATCCGATCGACCTAATACCCTTTTCGAGACGGCCGGTTATAAACGACTTTTTATTAATGTTATAAACGACTTTTTAATTATTGTTATAAACGACTTTTTAATTAGTTTTTAAACGACTTTTAATTAATCTAATAACGACTTTTTAAATTTAAATGTTATAAACGACTTTTTAATTATGTTATAAACGATTTTTTAAATTAATGTTATAAACGACTTTTTAATTAATGTTTATAAACGACTTTTTAATTATTGTTATAAACGACTTTTTAATTAATGTTAAAAACGACTTTTTAATTATGTTATAAACGACTTTTAATTAATGTTATAAAGACTTTTAAATTAATGTTATAAACGACTTTTAATTAATGTTATAAACGACTTTTAATTAATGTTATAAACGACTTTTAATTAATGTTATAAACGACTTTTTAATTAATCTAGAATCGTTTATCCAGTTTTAATTTTGTGACAATAAATTAATTATTATGTAAAGATCAAACAAACCCTGATGTCATTGGGGACTGTTAGACGATCGTCCCAGACGTGGCATGTTCTTAATTTCCGGTTCAAAATAAGTTTGTTTTTTTTCTTTCATTTTTTTTTTTCTCCTTTATATCGTCATCGCAGTGTTATAAAATCCTATGCTTTTCTATAAAATACTGGGTTATTCAAAACTTATTCGTCCAAAAAAAAAAAATTTTGGGTAATTGATGAACTTTTGTTGTGTGAAGACTTGTAAAACATAATGGTTGTTGACATAAGGTCGTTTAGTTAACGATATTTGTTCAAGATGAATAGAAATTCCTGTAACTAAAGCTCAGTAATATTTTCTTTGATTTGTTGTATTTCAGGTTTGTATCTTAATTGATTTTTGACTTGCGGGACTTTGAAATTTGATGTGTATTTTAGATTTCTATCTTTATCACTTACTGATGTGTGGCTCTATGAAATTTTTAGATTTCTCACTTACTGAAGTGTGGCTCTATGAAATTTTTAGATTTCTATTTTATCACTTATTGATGTGTGGCTCTATGAAATTTTTTAGTTCTATCTTTATCACTTACTGATGTGTGGCTCTATGAAATTTGTTGTGTATTTTAGATTTCTATCTTTATCACTTACTGATGTGTGGCTCTATGAAATTTGATGTGTATTTTAGATTTCTATCTTTATCACTTACTGATGTGTGGCTCTATGAAATTCGATGTGTATTTTAGATTTCTATCTTTATCACTTACTGATGTGTGGCTCTATAAAATTCGATGTGTATTTTAGATTTATATATGTATAACTTTCTGATGTGTGGCTCTATTAAAATTTGACCATCTGTATAAAATCGGTATTATGTCGGGATGATTTCAAGACCATACAAAGTGTATTTAGAGATAGTATGTTGCGAATTTGGAGCCTTTGTAGTTCTGCATTGCAAGATATAAGTCTTTATATCCCCATAACGTACAGAAATTAAAACCCAAGTTGGATATTTGTGGCTATGAATTCAATTTCCCTTACCGAGTGGATCCCGACATAATACCGCTTTATGCGGTAGGTCACAAATACAGGCTTTGTGTAAATGAGCTTCTGGTTTCAGAGTGGCGACATCTTATTTTCAAGTCTAAATATAAAGCTGGTCGTCCATAAAGATCATCCTGCTACTAAAATTGTTATGCCACTTTATGATTCAATATGGAACCTATTCAATCTTTGATTATGATTTTTTTTTTTATATTATCATTATTATTATTATTATTATTAATTATTATATTATTATTATTATATCATTATTATTATTATTGTTGTTGGACCGTTATACTTCCGGATGGCAATGTTATGAGCTTCTTTGCCAAGCGCATACTATCTATAACAATGAAAAGAGTTGCGTGCTTCAGTGGTATGGTCTTTGCTTCGTACCCAAAAGGTACCGAGTTCGATTATCCGCTGCGCTGTGTCGCCTTGAGCAAGTCACCTCGCCCTAGCTCACTTTGCGGTGCTGTACTGCGGCTGACGCCTGTTTTATTCCAGCCTTCCTAGAATAGACCCTAAAGACTTTCCGCATAAATGGATTTAATTTGATATTTTTATTTACGTGCGGCTATGTGGTCTTGTGGTATGACACTCGCTTTTGGATCGGAAGGTCCTGGGTTCGAGCCTCGCTCGGCGCATAATCGGGGTACTCGGGTGTAAAATGAGTACCTGGCTGGTAACAGCGTTGTCTCTGTCCCCACAAAAATTTGTAATATTGCTTGACAGACGTCATGTCTCGTCTTACATGTTAAGCGTTGCTGTTGGTCAGGGACCCATTATAAAGCGCTTTGAGCACGTTTAGTGGACATTGCACCATATAAAAAAGCTCAATTCATTTATTTATTCATTTATTTATATCTCTTCTCCTGTAACAGGACAATTCCAAGAGAGACTGAATATCATCCAAGATAACTCCCTTTGCCAGATAAAATGAATCAAGTCAAGCTAAATATTTATTTATTTACATCAATATTCCTTCTGATGAGAGGAGGGCTCGCCGCGGTTTACCATAAGGAAATTACTATCCCACGGGCGTCCGCCGGAAGTTCCATCCAAGTGGTGTCCGCCGCAGTATGTTCCATCCAAGTGGCGTCCACAAGCAACTTGTTGGCCTGCTTAGCGAGATGCGGTCGAGACGGTTCCTGTACCGGGGCAAGCCTTGATAGAAATACGAGCCGATGTTTGGTTCGCTCACCATGCCCAGAGTGCCAAGAGTGTGTTCCATCAGACGACATGAACCATGCGTTTTATAACACAACACATCGTGATAGCGACAGCGATTGGGCGTTCGCTCGGTTTCAATATATTATCCGCACCATCGACACAGAGGGATAAATTATGTGTCAGTGCATGACGTCATCAGTCGGAAGGTGAACATTTTGGATTTGTATTTTTGACTCTCCGTCTCAAAACGGTATTATGTCGGGATGATTCAGACCCCAAAAAGTGAATTTAGAGATAGAATGATAGAAATTGAGCTTAGAAGTTATTGCAATGCAAGAAATAGTCTTTATACTCCAGCATAACGTACAGAAATTAAACCCAAGTTGGATATTTGTGGCTATGAATTCAATTTCCCTTACCGAGTGGATCCCGACATAATACCGCTTTGATACGGTGGGTCACATTTTTGCATTTTCTGAAAGAATATGTTCACCGGAGCATTTTAATCTTTATTTGAAGTAAATCGGGTGATTTTTCATGAAATTATGGTCAGATGTATGGGAAAGGTATCCAACAACTTTTATCCAATTTCATACTTTTTCAACTGAACTAGCTGTAAAATCTATTTAAAAGTGAAATTAAGCTTTGATATTTCCAGAAATGTACAAAAAGGTTGATTTAATCATTTATGACATGAACTCATTTTGGATAAAAATTGACCTTCGAACTATACTTGGCAATATCTCGGTTCAAACCTTTTTGCAATCCGACTGATTATGTCATTCACTGTAACAATTAAATGTGACCCACGGTATCAAAGCGGTATTATGTCGGGATCCACTCGGTAAGGGAAATTGAATTCATAGCCACAAATATCCAACTTGGGTTTAATTTCTGTATGTTATGGTGGAGTATAAAGACTATTTCTTGCATTGCAAAAACTTCTAAGCTCCAATTTCTCATCATTCTATCTCTAAATTCACTTTTTGGGGTCTGAATCATCCCGACATAATACCGTTTTGAGACGGAGGGTCACATTTAATGGTGTCGCGCTGAGAACCGTCCCAAAAATCGTCACTTTGGACACACATGAAGAGAGTTTCATCGCATATATATATATATATATATATATATATATATATATATATATATATATATATAAATTTTACAAAGCGAAACATGTTGTCCCCATGACCCCCGGTTTGAACCCATTTGCAAATGCACAAAAATGTAAAAATATACAACCAAGAACCGATAGCGACACTTTGTATATTAAGTTGATGATTTGCGATTTGACATAATATAGACCCTATAGATAGTTCGTAGATGACGTCACTCAGGCCTTTGTTATTGTTTTTGCCATCCGCGTTTGTGAGTTATTCTCACTAAACTGTATTAACCAGACTATAAAAGTTCATGGTCACACAGAGTTAGTGTGTTGGTCCGTTATACTTCCGGATGGCAATGTTGTGAACTCCTTGGCCAAGCGCATTCTATCTATAGATAGTTCGTAGATGACGTTTCTCAGGCCTTTGTTTTTGTTTTTGCCATCCGCGTTTATGAGTAATGCTCACTGAACTGTATTAACCCGACTATAAACGTTTATGGATACACAACGTTTTGTGTGTTGGTCCGTTATACTTCGGATGGCAATGTTGTGAACTCCTTGGCCAAGCGCATTCTATCTATAGATAGTTCGTAGATGACGTCTCTCAGGCCTTTGTTATTGTTTTTGCCATCCGCGTTTATGAGTAATGCTCACTGAACTGTATTAACCCAACTATAAACGTTTATGGATACACAACGTTTTGTGTTGGTCCGTTATACTTCCGGATGGCAATGCTATGAGATTCTTAGCCAAGCGCATACTATCTATACATTTTGTACATTTTGTACATATGAATGGGAGCGATCTATATTCATGTTTTCGTCCAATCTAGTCATCGATCACATGATTTGTTGCTGTACAACGATTGGTCATTTCTCAATAAATGTAAACACGCTGCTGTGTTTATGAAAAGTGTAAACATACCCATGAGTCGCTCTGAGCAAATTGACCAATTGGATTCAGTAGTCTGATGTCACACCGCCCGGCAACGGCGGCCATCTTGGTTCTAAACAAAGAAAATCATTACCTTCTATTCTTCATGCTGGCTAGAACTTTTCATATGCCTTTAGATCAGAATGTGTAAAAGTCAAAACATGATCAAATGTATATGTTTTTTCCCCCTCTGGATACGCTTTTATGCTCGCCGGAGAAATATTTCATACGAGCGTCCGCCATTGTTCCGATAGTTTAGAGCCAGTGTTATTAAGTTACCATGCGTCATTAGGAAGGGAGTGACGTTACGACTATAGATAGAATGCGCTTGGCCTAGGAGTTCACAACATTGCCATCCGTAAGTATAACGAACCAACACACAAACTCTGTGTAACAATGAACTTTTATAGTCTGGTTAATACAGTTTAGTGAGAACAATTCAGAAACGCGGATGGCAAAAACAATAACAAAGGCGGGAGTGACGTCATCTTCGAACTATCTATTGAATCGAATTGCGATGTTGGATATTTCTCAAACTGTGAACACTTTTCACGATATGGGTCATTTTGAGAATATATTCCAATGTGACCAATGACCTCGAGCACATGGAAAGGGAATATAGATCGCCTCCATTCCTGGTCATTTTATGACACGATCACAATTTCGTCTCTCTCCCCGATATTTAAAACTTTTGCCTCATTTTAGAGACAGGTCTCATGTTTTTGATAGTGACCCTCCGTCTCAAAACGGTATTATGTCGGGATGATTCAGACCCCAAAAAGTGAATTTAGAGATAGAATGATGAGAAATTGGAGCTTAGAAGATTTTGCAATGCAAGAAATAGTCTTTATACTCCCGCATAACGTACAGAAATTAAACCCAAGTTGGATATTTGTGGCTATGAATTCAATTTCCCTTACCGAGTGGATCCCGACATAATACCGCTTTGATACGGTGGGTCACAAATTTTGTCTGTCCACATTCGTTTAGATCTAGTATTGATTGTTATGACCAAAAAAAAAAAAAAGATTAAAAAAAATGATTGAAGAAGATATTTTGAAAACATTTTGAATAAATGAATATTTGAAATTGTGCGGCTATGTCGTGGCCTAGTGGTATGACACTCGCTTTCGGATCGGAAGGTCCTGGGTTCGAGCCTCGCTCGCTCGGCGCATAGTTGAGTCCTTACTCAGGTGTAAAATGAATACCTGGCCGTTAACAGCGTTGTCTTTGTCGGAAAAAATTGTAATATCGCCTAACAGGCGTTTTGTTTCGTTCTACATGTTACGTGTTGCTGTTGGTCAGGGACCCTTTGTAAAGCGCTTTGAGCACGTTTAGTGGAGATTGCGCTATATATTAAAAAAGTTCAAATTTAGGCTAAAAATCCCATTGCTCAGGCATCTGACGTAGTCATCAATAACTTATAGATAGTTCAAAGCTGACGTCACTCAGGTCTTTGTTATTGTTTTTTGCCATCCGCGTTTATGTGTAATGCTCACTGAAATGTATTAACCCGACTATAAACGTTCATGGATACACACAGTTTTGTGTGTTGGTCCGTTATGCTTCCGGATGGCAATGTTATGAGCTTCTGAGCCAAGCGCATACTATCTATAGCCTGACACTAGAACCGTAGCCATCGTAAAGTTTTCGCCTGACACTGACCAAAACATGACGTCAAAATGCCATTCTTTTGCCACAAAAGAAAACAAATCGTGAGTTGTGTTCAATAGTATTCAACCAATGGAATCACTTGTTTCCTTGAGCTCTACTAACGACAACTCACTAGACGCTACACAAACCTTAAAAAATGACGTCAAACTGCCAGCCCTAGAGGGTTCTAGTGTGAGGCTATAAGTTAACGATGGCTACGCTAGAACCCTCTTGGACATAGTTTGACGTCATATTCTAGATTTTCGCACCGTCTAGTGAGTTGTCGTTAGTAGAACTCAAGGAAACAAGTGATTCCATTGGTTGAAATGTTGAATACAACTCACGATTTGTTGTCTTTTGTGGCCAAAGACTTGTCTTTTTACGTCATTTTTTTTGGTCAGTGTCAGGCTATAAGTTAACGATGGCTACTACGGTTAGACTATAGATAGTATGCGCTTGGCTTAGAAGCGCATAACATTGCCATCCGGAAGTATAACTGGCCAAAACACAAAATTATTATAGTCAGGTTAATACAATTCAGTGAGCACTACTCATAAACGCGGATGGCAAAAAACAATAACAAAGACCTGTTTGACGTCATCTTCGAACTATCTATTAGTTAACGATGGCTACCACGGTCAGGCTATAAGTTAACGATGGCTTCCGTCTGACCGCACAGTCAGTCCCAAGCCTGGAGGAGTTCAGATACAAAGAGCTTGTATAAATGTTGTTTTTCCCTCTTAAACCCTCACCTTACCACCTACAGCAAAATCGTCACATTTGTTACGACACAATATAGATAGTTCGAAGATGACGTTACTCAGGTCTTTGTAATGTTTTTTGCCATCCGCGTTTATGAGTAATGCTCACTGAACTGTATTAACCTGACTATAAACGTTCATAGATACACACAGTTTTGTGTGTTGGTCCGTTATACTTCCCGATGGCAATGTTATGAGCTTCTTAGCCAAGTGCATACTATCTATACATTTTTCTTATTCAGATTTATTTTGTACATCACAAACTTTGAAGAATGATCTTTGTTAAATTAATAAGAACATAAAGTTGTTTTGTAGTGAGCTTTTTTGAGTTATCGATTTATTAACGTTACAAAGAGTGTTTGTTTATTTAGTTTTTCTTCTTCTTAAAACCTATTACTAGATAACTCCTAAACGATAAGATACTTTATGATGCGAAAACGAAGTGAAAATTCCATGCAGTGTATGGGAATCTACATTAATTTCGAAGCATATTTCAACCCCCCCCCCCCCATCCTATCCTATCCTATCCATCAGAAGACTGAAACGTCAGATGACAATCCATTCTCCCCTCCCCCCCCCCCACTCTGTATCCCCTCCCCCCCCCCCCACCAACCACATCCCCCAACCAGCCAATCCATTAATAATAACTAACGACCCATTATTCCAGTAATCCATTAAGCTGTAACACACCAGGGCTGCCATGTGGCCTAATTCACAAATTGCCTGCTCTGTCCTACTCTGAAAAAGAAAAAAACAAAAAACAAAAAAAAATAAAATAAAAAAAAAAAACAGAACCCCCCCCCCCCCCCCCCCCCCCCCCCCAGAAAAAAACCCAACAAAAACGCGTATTTAAAGTTTGGCCAGAAAAATCATCCTACGATTAAAATGACCCACGTCTTTAAAAAAAAACCATAAAAAAAAACAAACAAAACAAAATATAAAACAAAACAAACACACAAAAAACAAACAAACAAATAAACAAACAAAAAAAAAACAACGAAAAAACCCAAATAAAAAACAAAAAACAAAACAAAAAAAAAACAACCGCAAACTCTCAAATCTGGGACACTCTTCGACTCAGGTTTGAGAATAATTAATTTAGAAAAAAAACAAGAGTAATGTTAATCGATCGATTGAAGACCGACTCAGTTTTGTGGCGACCAACATTTCAATAAATGTGTGTGTTTTTGTTTGTTTGTTTGTTTGTTTTGTTTTTTAAATGAGTATAGCCGGATTTTTATGGCAGACACGACGGGGTCTGGAGTCTGGAGTCTGGAGTCTGGAGTTGGTGGCGGCAGCCTAAATAATTCACGAGTTATGCAACATTCACGGAACAAAAATGATGGATAGCATTGTCGTTATAGATAGTATTAGCTTACTAGGGTTCAACAGTCGTTACGTCACTTCCCTCGTAATGACGCGTAGTAACTCTGGTTCTAAACTATCGGAACAATGAATGGCGGACGCCATCACCGCCCTTATGAAATACTTCTCCGACGAGCATAAACGTGTGGGGGTGGGGGGGGGGGGGGGGGGGGATAAACGTACTCAGAGGAGAAAACAAACATTATAAATCTGATCATGTTTTGACTTTTATACATTCTGATCACAAGACATGTGAAAAAGTTCTAGCCAGCATGAAGAATAATAAGTACCCGATTTTCTTTGTTTAGAACCAAGCTGCTGGTTCTCCTGGGCGGACGTGACATCAGACTATTGAATCCAATTGTTTTTATTTCAACACGATTCAAATAGCGGTGTCTTCATCCGTGGTCTTCGGAAACTCATGGCCTGACACTGACCGTAGCTATCGTTAACACATAGCCTGACACTGACCAAAAAATGACGTCAAAATGCCAGTCT
>NC_088374.1:18977652-19005152 GCF_034508935.2 Berghia stephanieae | reverse complement strand
TATATATATATATATATATATATATATGTATATGGAGAGAGAGAGATAGAGAAAGAAAGAAAGAAAGAGAGAGAGAGAGAGACAGAGAGAGAGAGAGAGAGAGAGAGAGAGAGAGAGAGAGAGAGAGAGATACACACCAACACGCCCATATTCAAACAAACACACATAAAACAAACGCACACACACACAAACACACACACTCACACACACACACACACACACACATACAAACCTTCCATTGTTTTATCGAACCACAAGCCTCAAGCGACATGGTTTTATTGACAACAAAATAATGAAAAAACAAAAAAACAAAAAAGAAACAAAAAAAAAAAACACAAAAACATCACATCCCTTGCAACCAGACTGTTACTGTCAACAATGATTTTTGAAGATGTATAGATAGTTCGAAGATGACGTCACTAAGGTCTTTGTTATTGTTTTTTGCCATCCGCGTTTATGAGTAATGCTCACTGAACTGTATTAACCTGACCAAAAAACGTTCATGGATACACACAGCTTTGTGTGTTGGTCCGTTATACTTCCGGATGGCATTGTTATGAGCTTCTTAGCCAACTTGGGTTTAATTTCTGTACGTTATGGTGGAGTATAAAGACTATTTCTTGCATTGCAAAAACGTCTAAGCTCTAATTTCTCATCATTCTATCTCTAAATTCACTTTTGGGGTCTGAATCATCCCGACATAATACCGTTTTGAGACGTAGGGTCACAAATCGTTTCATCAGTGGGGACTTTCCACCTACCCAACTATGTACCCGATGTGGGAACGAACACGAAACCGCAGAGCATATAGTTGAACGGTGTATTGTGACGAAGCTTCCGGGTGGAGTTGCGACGGTGCACGAATGCTTGTTTTGTTTTTATTTGTTTCTACGGGTTTTACGGCGCTTGTAACACATTAAGGTCATATCAGCGCCAGTAAAAAGGAAGAAAATGGGATAGTAATAAGTTCTAGAATTACAATTAAAGCAGCCAAGAAAATGTAAGACAAAGGAGAATTGGATCAAGTAGGGAACCGATGTAGATTCCAAGAGCACACTATCGAAGTACTTAGTTTGAGATCACCTAAACGTCTTAACCAGACACAAGCACAGGTCCCCACTAAGAGGAATACACTCAAATGTTTACAAACCATATATCATATGTAAACAAAACATAATACATTATATAACAGAGAGATGATTTACAAGGAAAAAAATATTATCTCCCAAAACTAACTATACATTTGACTGTTTCCCTTTCACCAAGGGTATCCGGTTAGGGATCATTCCAAGACAAAGACAGAGAGCATGTTGGAAAACAGATATAGATAGTTTGCGCTTGGCTAAGAAGCTCATAACATTGTCATCCGGAAGTATAACGGACCAACACACAAAACTGTGTGTATCCATGAACGTTTTTTGGTCAGGTTAATACAGTTCAGTGAGCATTACTCATAAACGCGGATGGCAAAAAACAATAACAAAGACCTTAGTGACGTCATCTTCGAACTATCTATACATCTTCAAAAATCATTGTTGACAGTAACAGTCTGGTTGCAAGGGATGTGATGTTTTTGTTTTTTATCATAACATAGGAGCGTGAGCATCATTAGAAGCGGCTGCCTACGGCTACATACATATTCAGTGAGTGAGCAGGTCTAGTGTTCGAACCCGATCATGGGCTTGATGTAACATTGTTGTTATGGACAATATTTATCATTGGTTTGAGATTGTTATTATTATTATCATCATCATCATCATTATTATTATTATTACTATCGTTATTATTATTATTATTATTATTATTATTATCATCATTATTATTTTTATTATTATTATTATTATTATTATTATTATTATTATTATTATTATTATTATTTATTATTATTATCATCATTATTATTATTATTATTATTATTATTATTATTATTATTATTATTATTATTATTATTATTATTATTATTATTATTATTATTATTATTATTAGTATTAGTATTATTATTATTATTAGTATTAGTATTATTATTTTTATTATTATTATTATTATTATTATTTAACATTTTTTTTACAACAATGAGCCCATAACAATTTGGGTTATCAGACATGCAAATATATATACACGTTGATACTAGCCAACTACAAATTAATTACTTTTTTATTTTGTGTCAGTTTTCAATAAAGGGACATAATCGAATAAATATTGACATCATCAAATACGTTTGTGAGTTATATTTCTTGAACTTGAACGCTACCTCATGATTCATTCCTCGTTAATTTCAAATAATATTATAATATAGTAAGCAATAAGTTTTACTATCTGAAATAAATAAATATAATAACAATAATAATCATCATCATCATCATCATCAAGTGCCAGGCCTGTTGCAGACATCGGCGATCATGTCCCTCCAACCATATCTGTCCTCAGATCTTCTCAATAGCTCGATTCCTGTTCCTCCTCCACCAATCCATACGTTCAGATTGTCAATGTAATCTATCCTCTGTCTCCCTCTTCTTTTCTTCCCAGCAACTTTACCCGTAAGTACAATCTTTTCAATACCACTTTTTCTGTAAATATGTCCGAGAAATTTTAACTGTCTTTTTATAATAATAATAATAATAATAATAATAATAATAATAATAATAATAATAATAATAAGAATCGGGAGTTTTTGTCTTAATTCTTTTAGAGCTGCTTCCAAATATACGGTAAAAAGGATTGGGCTCAGACTGTCTCCTTGGGGAGTTCCCAGCGATGTAAAACCGTTTCTACACCAAAGGTAAACGTAAGTGTCGTGTTTGCTAGCAGTGTTCTTATTAGTCGGATATGACCTTTTTCGAGAAATGAATTTAGTACCTTCAAAAGTTTTGTCCTGTGGATTGTATAAAAGGCAGAGCTCATGTCAATACCCGATATAGTCAACTCTTCTTTGTATTTTTCAGTTCTGGCTTTCAACCACCTACGAGCCCATACAATGTCACTGGTACTCCTATCTTTTCTAAATCCGCTCTTTGTCGGAGACAGATTATATTCCTCCATCTTTAACCTTATTCTGTTGAGTATTAATACACTGAGCAGTTTTCTAATCGTTGAAATTGAAAGAAACATAATTGGTCTTAGATTTTCTAGTGGTCCTTTTTTCTTGTTTGGTTTATTCAACAACATTTGCTTACCGGAGTCGAGATCAAGATGTTTTAACAAACAAATAAATTAGCCTTAATTCTAGAAGGGAGTCATAAATTACTCATACTCATTCAACAATCTGAAAAAAATAAAAAAATAAAAATAAAATAAAAGTTAAACAAAAAAATACATAGAAAAAGGATTGGGGCCAAAATTATTCCATACAGTTAAAACTTGAGCTTTTATATAGCGCAATATCCACTAAACGTGCTCAAAGCGCTTTACAAGGGGTCCCTGGCCAACAGCAACACATAACATGTAGGACGAGACATGACGCCTGTTAGGCGATATTACAAATTTTTGGGACAGAGACAACGCTGTTAACGGCCAGGTACTCATTTTACACCTGAGTACGGTGAGAGAATGTGAGTAAAGAGCCTTCTCCAGGTACTCAACTATGCGTCGAAACCAGGACCTTCCGATCCGAAAGCGAGTGTCATACCACTAGACCACATAGCCGCAGTTACAGCCCATGATAGATTTATTTTTTCTATTTGCCAATATACATACAATTGTTACTAGGAAATCTAAAAATGAAAAAAAAAATTTTTTTTTTGTTTCAGATTGCTGAATGAGTATCAGTAATTTACGACTCCCTTCTATAATTAAGGCTTGTTTGTTTGTCTGTATTTTTAGGGGTTTTACGGCGCTTGCAACTTGCAACACATTTAGGTCATATCAGCACCAGAAAAAGGAAGAAAATATGGATGGTAAAAATTTCTAGAATTACAATTAATGCACCGAAGAAAAGGAAAGACAAAGGGGAATTTGTTCAAATAGGAAACAGATGTAGATTACAAGAGCACGCTATCAAAGTATTTAGTTTGAGATCACCTAAAAGTGTCACCAGATACAAATACAAGCACAGGTCCCTACTAAGAGGAACACACTCAGATGTTTTACAAATCATATTATAATATTTAAAAAAACATAATACAGTGCATAACAGGGAGATGATTTACAAGGAAAAAAATATAATCTCCCAAAACTAACTATACATTTGATTGTTTCCCTCCCAGTCAGGGTATCCAGATCCGACCAGGAAAAGGACAAAACCAAGTAATCTCATTCCAAGACAAAGCCAGAAAGCATGTTGGAAAACAAACATAGGGGGATAGAAGACACAATAAGGGCCTCCATGCCCACTATGCTGTCATTTTATAAACCCCCTCCTTACCAACTACAGGAAAATCGTCACATTTGTTACGATACAACCAGCATTGTTCCTGTTCAAAATTTCTCTTGTACATCATACAATTAAAAGAAAATGAACAGTGTGTTGTAGAGCATGTTTTGTTAAATAAATTATTTATCTCAAGAACTTTTTGCTATTGTTTTTGATTGATTAAAAATATATATTTTCGTATTAGTAGGGTGTGAAGTTTTGGGGAACATCCTGAAAATGGCTGGTAAGGAGAGGGTTAAAGAAC
This sequence comes from Berghia stephanieae, assembly GCF_034508935.2. NCBI lineage: Eukaryota > Metazoa > Mollusca > Gastropoda > Nudibranchia > Aeolidiidae > Berghia > Berghia stephanieae. The sequence continues at coordinate 19,000,539 of NC_088374.1, read as the reverse complement.
ACAGTATGTGCTATTTCATTAACGTTGTATATATACTGTGCTTTTAAAAACAACGGCAGTATGGGAGGTCAGGAACCCCAGCCAGAAACTTTATAAGGGGCAGGTGTGGAGACATAGAGGAGAAATTAGTTGTATCCGAGCTTAGTGTTAACTCATTCAACCCTTAGACCCGACTATGTCCGTTATTTACCTTGGTTACTTTTACACCCTATGCCTATTTATTACATTTTTTTCTAAGACAAATTATAGGCGTAGTATCCAAGCTAATATTTTTAATTTTTACATGGCAATGGTAGTTGAATTTGAATAAAACTATCTATGTAAATGCTTATTTTTAATACATTTTTACCAATTTTGAAAAGTAGCAAAAATCTCTAGGATTGAGTGAGTTAAACATGAAAAACTCATAAGTACAAGTTAGACTTGTCAACCAGCCTCAACCATTTGAAATGATTTACAACCACATTTTCCCCAATATTTAGGCTCATTTTCTCATATTTTTCTTCCCAAAAAAGTCATATTTTCAACAAGTGCAACCATCCAAAATTTAAAATTTAACGTTCGTTGAATTTAAGAAGACATATCAAGCTATTAGAGAGAAGGAAAATCCTGTAATACTCTTCAACAGTCGTAACGTCACTTCCTTCCTAATGACGCATGGTAACGTTGTAACACTGGCTCTAAACTATCGTAACAATGGCAGGTGCCCGTATGAAATATTTCCGCGGCGAGCATAAAAGCGTAGTCAGAGGAAAAAAAAAAACATTCATTTGATCATGTTTTGACTTTTACACATTCTGATCCACAAGGCATATGAAAAGTTCTTGCTAGCTTGAAGAATAAAAAGTAATGATTTTCTTTGTTTAGAACCAAGATGGCCGCCGTTGACGGGTGGCGTGACATCAGACTACTGAATCCAATTCCGATGACAATCATCAGATGTCTGGTTTCTCGGGCTGACATGTTAGAGACGAAATTTAAAGAATTCATTCCCTCACCCAATCACCAACTCATTCAATCCATGACCAGATGGAAAGTCCACTAGAACATATGTGACCTTCCGTCTCAAAACAGTATTATGTCGGAATGATTCAGACCCCAAAAGTGAATTTTAGAGATAGATTGATGAGAAATTGGACCTTAGAAGTTTTTGCAAAGCAAGAAATAGTCTTTATACTCCACCATGACGAGTCTACTCCAAGGGCTATGTGGTCGAGTGGTATGCCACTTGCTTTCGGATCGGAAGGTCCTGGGTTCGAGCTTCGCTCGGCGCATAGTTGAGTCCTTGGAAAAGGCTCTTTACTCACATTCTCTCACAATACTCAGGTGTAAAATGAGTACCTGGCCGTTAACAGCGATGTCTTAGTCCGAAAAATTGTAATATCGCTTAACAGGTGTCATGTCCCGTCCTACATGCTAAATGTTGCTGTTGACCAGGGACCCCTTGCAAAGCGATTTGAGCACATTTAGTGGATATTGCGCTATATAAAAGCTCTTTTTTTTTAAAGGGAAGACTAGAATAGCCCAGGCATCAGCTGCAGTACAGCACTGCAAACTGAGCTCGGGTGAGGTGACTTGCTTGAGGCCACACAACGTACCAGGTATTCGAACTTGGCACCTTTTGGGTAAGACGCAAAGATTGTACCGTTGAGCTGTCCCTAAAAACAGGGGGGGAGTGTCAGTAACGTCAGTTATTCACAATACGTAATTATATAAATAATTTTTAAAAAAATAAAATGAAAAAAATAAAATAAAATTCCCTTTATTCATCCCCAAGGGGAAATTTTTCTTTAAGGTCTACTCCAAGGGAAGACTGGAATTACCCAGGCGTCAGTCGCAGAGCAGCGCCGCAGAGTGAGCTAGGGCTAGGTGACTTGCTCAAGGCCACACAACGCAGCGGCGGGTGATTGAACTCGGTACCTTTCGGGTAGGAAGCAAAGACCGTACCACCGAGCCATGCTGCCCTTATAGAATAGAACAGAATAAAACAAAAAACATGTAAAACGAATCTTTCATCCGATCCGAGTTTCATTGTACCAGTGTTGACCGAACTCGTATTATGTAAACAGGGGGCTAAAAAACACGACATGTACTCCATTTTTTTTTTGTTTTTTGTTTGTTGCTTTAGGTCTCTTCCAACACAATTGAGGTTATATGAGAGACCGCTGAAACAAAAAAAACAAGCAATCTAACAAAAATAGTACAAATGTCAATCAAAATCATAACCTAAAGATATCATAAGCTAAATTATAAATAACCAAGAACAAACAGGCAGAGGATTTACAGGAAAAAAATATCCCTGTCAAAAATACAATCACAAACCAAAGAAGCAGGATAGGCTGGTAAAGAGAAGAAGAAACGACATCACTATCGGATCGTACACCCATGCGAACATCATAGGTATATGGTTCAAGGGTGATGCTCCCATCCAACCACCCGCCATGTACTCCATGAAACGATAATAATTTGAATCCCTCTAACTAGAAACAGTAGTTACATCTCTAGAAACTATAAATAATAACGTGAAGTTGAATGTAAGCTTCAATTTAATTACAAAAACAGATCAAATGAATGTTTCGGGTTTCCCGTTTATCAACAAAACAAGATGAATGAAACACCACAGATGAATGAGATGATGTGGTAGGGGCGTAGTTAAGATGAATGACAAGGTTGACAACGGTACATTCATCTTAACTACGCCACTACATCATCTCATTCATCTGTGGTGTTTCATTCATCCTGTTTTGTTGATAAAGGGGAAACCTGAAACATTCATTTGATCTGTTTTTGTAATTAAATTGGAGCTTACTTTCAACTTCACGTTATTATTTTTTTCTTTCGAGCTTCGAGCAGCAACATTTACACTGAAACTAGAATAACAAAACAAACCAAAAATCACTGCAATGGTACAAAAAGGATTTATTCCTTCATTGAATCATATCAAGAATTAGACGACAAACAAGATGATAATGATAATGATGATGAAGACGATGATACATCGGACGACGAACAAATAAACTAACATTTCAGCACACTGACCCAAATTCATTCATTCCAATCCAAGTAATTTTTCTCTCTCTCTCTCTCTCATTCTTATCTTTTACCCAGCAGTTCTTCTCTGGCAGAAATACACTTTGAGAAAAACTGCACAGATATAATGCACACACACACACACAACATCACTCTCCTCATGAAAAGTATTGACACTTTCAAAAATAATTAAAACACAGCATGTAAATACTTTTATCCCGACCAGCTCTTGTTCATCCAGATCCCACCAATTATTCGTAACCTCTGTGGAAACAAAAAAATAAAATGAAAATTTAAAAAAATGGAATTATTAAAAAGAAAGGTTAAGGTTCAGTCCAGTCATCTCAGTTGGTAGAGCACTGGCCTCACAAGTAAAGGGTTGAGTATCAATCCTGGGTGCGGTCAAGAGTTTTCCTACCCCCCCCCCCCCCCATCCCCCCCCAGCAGTGATTAGGATGTTGGATTTGTTTCATCTGGTTTAGCATAATATGTTGCAGTAGGCTGGCATTCTATCCAGAGGGTGGCGAGAAATTGCTGTTGTCAATGTAGCGTTATATAAACCAGGACAAACTCTGGCTTGTATAAACAGGGCGCTAAACAAGATGATTTGTATAATATGAAATGGAAATAATATTAATCCACAAGACCAACAACTGTAATAACAATTCAAGCTGAAAAAATAATTTAAAAAAAAAACCCCCAAACAAATAAATAAAAAACAAACTAAAAAAGTGGCGTGTTGCAGAACATCAGAAAACAGGAATTTGAGACCAAAAAATAGGAATGTCTTAAACAAATAAATAAAAAACAAACTAAAAAAGTGGCGTGTTGCAGAACATCAGAAAACAGGAATTTGAGACCAAAAAATAGGAATGTCTTAAACAAATAAATAAAAAACAAACTAAAAAAGTGGCGTGTTGCAGAACATCAGAAAACAGGAATTTGAGACCAAAAAATAGGAATGTCTTAAACAAATAAATAAAAAACAAACTAAAAAAGTGGCGTGTTGCAGAACATCAGAAAACAGGAATTTGAGACCAAAAAATAGGAATGTCTTAAACAAATAAATAAAAAACAAACTAAAAAAGTGGCGTGTTGCAGAACATCAGAAAACAGGAATTTGAGACCAAAAAATAGGAATGTCTTAAACAAATAAATAAAAAACAAACTAAAAAAGTGGCGTGTTGCAGAACATCAGAAAACAGGAATTTGAGACCAAAAAATAGGAATGTCTTAAACAAATAAATAAAAAACAAACTAAAAAAGTGGCGTGTTTCAGAACATCAGAAAACAGGAATTTGAGACCAAAAAATAGGAATGTCTTAACAATGGATAATTCTGTATACAAATCACGACCATCTTTGCCACCAAACACACCAAGACAGTATTCTGGCACAGCTGGCATAACGACATGTCACAAGTACTATTAGGTCATGGAATGGGGAAGGGGGAAAGGAGTGCAATTAATTTCCCTACTTAGCTCCCTTTTGGAAATCATTAAATAGAAAATTCACGTTTTTAACTAACCCCCCCCCCCCTCCATTTATTTCTTCTTATCAATATCATCATTTTTGAAAATCGGAATTTTAGAGACAATGTAGGAATAGATTGAAAAGGCAGAGTGAAAAATAGGAATGATTCCGCCAAAAACAGAAGGGTTGGCAGGTATGAGTCGGCCATCTAAATAAAATAACAAAAATATTAAATGACCAGTATCATCCACTCAGACCATCAGTCATTATGTCAGAAAGAAGTCGTCGCCCTTTCTCTATTTCAACGAAAACAGAGAGACACCGAAAATCTTTTCTGCCGTCCACTATTAGGCTTTATAACAACAAGCAATAATCATTTCACATGTTTACTTTCGAAAAAATGTAAATATTAATTTATTTGTTTTTCAATCTTTTCAATTTTCAATTGATAGTGACAGATTTAACTATTTTACAGTGTTGAAATTATTCATATTATAAAGCGCAGCTCTGGTTATGGAGCTGCTCCTTTTTGATATACACATCCTATTTCCATTGTATTTTTATCTTATTGTGTAAATTATAACACGTCTGTACAAAAAACGTCCTTTTTGGGATGCAAGAAAGTATTATTATATATTATATTATATATTATAGCTTACTTGATTAAATGAGCCACCTCCCAGTTGGTTTCGGCTACAATGGGTCCCTTCAGATTCACTCCATCCTTAGTGATGACTGCATATTGATACTGTAGACACAAATAGATAAAATATAAACCAAACTTGAAAACAAATAATAATATACCTACATCATGTGTAAATTCACACAGGGACCAGTAGTAGTGTTGTATGGTCTTCACACCTCCAAGTGTGACTCATTCAGCCATTTGATGTAGTCATCATCAGCTTTGTGGATAGCAGGATAGCTGCCCTCTATGGATGTTGATGGACAGTGAAGTACCACATGGTCGATGTCCTGATTTGGAGCGTTACAGGCTTGGCATGTTGGTGTTGTTATATAGCCCCATTTGTGGAGATTAGATGCTGTTCTAGCGTGTTTAGATCATAGTCTGTTACAGGAGGACCACTGTTTTCTGTTTAGTGTGTAGAAACCTGGGAGTGGTGTTGCTGTAGGGACTAATTTTGACAGACGCAGCCGGAGAGCTTGAGAAAGATGCACTTTTGAATGACTTAACAATAAGAGTCAACATGCCAGCGGACAATTAACTCATTCATCCCTAACACCTACTATATCCGTAGTTTACCAGGGTTACTTTTACCCCATGCCTATTTATTACGTTTTTCTGAGACAAATTTTAGGCGTAGAGTATCAAAGTTAACGTTTTTAGTTTTTACATGTTAACGGTAGTTGAATAAAACTATCTAAAACTATCTATGTACATGCTCATTTTTAATACATTTTTTCCAATTTTGAAAAGCAGCAAAAATCTCTAGGACTGAGTGAGTTAAAGTAAAGATAAAATTCCCTCTATTCATCCCACAGGGGGAAATTTGTCTCTAGGGTCTATTCCAAGGGAGACTGGAATAACCCCAGGCGTCAGCCGCAGTGCAACGCCGCAAAGGTTTGTTTGTTTGTTGCTTTAGGTCTCTTCCAACACAATTGAGGTTATATGAGAGACCGCTGAAACAAAAAAACAAGCAATCTAACAAAAATAGTACAAATGTCAATCAAAATCATAACCTAAAGATATCATAAGCTAAATTATAAATAACCAAGAACAAACAGGCAGAAGATTTACAAAAAAAATATCCCCTGTCAAAAATACAATCACAAACCAAAGAAGCAGGATAGGCTAGTAAAGAGAAGAAGAAACGACATCACTATCGGATCGTACACCCAACGCTGCAAAGGACGAGGTGACTTGCTCAAGGCCACACAGCGCACAGATGCGGGTGATCGAACTCGGGACCTTTCGGGTATGAAGCAAAGACCGTACCGCTGAGCCACGCTGCTCCCAAAGTCAAAGTAAATACGAGACTGCTAGAGGCTGTGGACTGTAAAAAGTAATGTGTACAACAATGAATATTACAGCTTCAATAAAGAATAAAACACAGAACGTTTCGGGCTCAAAACCCTGCTTCACTCAATAACAAAAATAGTAAAATCATTAACTTATTGCTCAAATCCAGACAAACAACCATTAACAAAAAAACAGTAAATAAAATCGTCTCCACTAAAAGTGCTGGAAGGAGTCCCTGATCAACAGCAACACTTAACATGTAGGCGATATTCCAATTACTTTGCAATAGAGACAACTTACTACTCACTTTACACCCAGCACTGGTGAGCGAATGTGAGTAAAGAGCCTTTTTCAAGGACTCTACTATGTGCCACTCAGAGTGGGGCTTGAACCCAGGACCTCCTGACCCGAAGACGACTGTCATATCACTAGACCAGATAGTCGCAAGACTAAAGCAATTGACTTTACAATATCAAAAAAAAAAAGTATCCTAGCACAGATTAAAAAAAAATAATTATAACCTTCCACCACAATATCTTATATTTAATTTCGACGAAGGAATATTAGATAATCCGTCAAACAAGATGTCTGATTTCAACAGGAATCACTCATATGGTCACAGTGAGCAAATTGGGGGTTACTAATCTTGCCCAAGAAAAAAAAAACCGAAAGTGCCTGAAGCAGAGCTCAAACCAGGGACCTTCTGGGTCACAGTGCAATGCCTTAACCACTCGGCCACTTAGCACCCCTTGGCAGCACAGGTTAACCAAAGAGAAAAAATCCAAATTCCCAGAAAATGTGAGTATAGATAACTTATACCCATGAGCTTGTATGTGTGTAGATGCAAGCGGGTCATTCTTATATCGAAGATAAACAGGGTTGCCAATTATAGGGACAAAAATTTACTGAAATTTTACGCCGACACAGACAAACCCATTTCTGAGTGCTGAAATCCAGTAAAAAGACAATATGAACTTGCATTTTTAATTTTCAGCGGGTGATAGGAAAATATAACGAGGGTTTAAATAACATACTGAATTCCGTAAATATACGGAAAATTAGCAACCTTGGATAAAAAAATATATTCTAAGTGACCTAAATTCAGCAGTGAATACAACATGGTTTTGTTATTGCACGACAGTTTCCAAGCGTTAACCTCTGACCTTGTTGAGAGATCGGGCATCCCTGTAGAACAACAGTTTCATACACCTGTCAATCAAAGCGATGGCTTCCTCTTGACTCATGTTGGGCTTCTTCTCCATATGATCTCGGATAATGGGCTGAGGAAAACGATGGGAAAAAAAAAAAGGTGAACAATGTCAATAATATGAAAATAATGCTTGGGTGCAAGCAACTGGGCCTCAAAAAGCCTGCAAGTCGACTTATGGCCAGACATATAATCTGAAAAAGCCTGCAAGATTCATCTAGTCTTCATAATGGTAGTCCACAATTGTTGTATGTTTAATCCAAAGGTTGTAATGCAGTAATTTGTTAAGTTTCTTGTCACAACTTGCACAATTCAAAAAAAAAAAAATCAATCAAATCCAAATCGCAAAAAGCCGACGACGTTTTTTTTCGGCAATCCAATCGGCCGGCAGTAGACGGCACTTTTGCACCCATGATAACGTGAACCATCGCCTACAAAATCCCATGTTGAACTCGGCCAACTTTTCAGAAAATTAAAAAAAAAAAAAAATGCCCTTCCACCAGAACATCATAAGTTATCATCGGCTAGGCATTGCATGAAGGAATATAGATTATTCATCAAACAATGTTGTCCAAGTGAGTAAATTGGAGGTTAACTCTTTCAGTGCTGAGGTTATATTCACATTTCCGTCACAAAAAAGCGGACACTTGATTGAGGCAGCATGAGAATGACAAGCCAAGACAAAGCGACATTCGAATTCGGCACAAAATCTCAATTAAAATATCCCCCCTAGGGCCAATTGAATATTCTGATGAAAGAAATGATACCATTGGTTCAATTTATAACACTTCTGTAGAAAGTAGGATGGGATTACATTGTTTTTGCATTTCAAAACCGGCCGCACTGTGCAGCCAATGGCCAGTAGAACAGATTCTGCTCTGGCCGCACATTGCAGCCAACGGCACTGAAAAGTACCTGAAGCAGGACTCGAACCTGGGACCATCTGGGCCACAGTGCAATGCTTTAACCACTCTGCCACTTTCAGAAATAAACTTCAGGAAAATTCTTGGGCAAAGCTAAAATTTAAATGAAGATATGATGACGGCAGTGTTGCCAAGCCTGGCCCATGACAATGTGTACAACGGACAGCCAAAATGAGTCAGAGTTTGAAAACAATTCGTACAATCTGCAAAGAATATAATTGGCGCTAAATTTGATGATGGGCAATTAAAGATGATGGAGGTGGATTGGACACACGCTTAGAAAGAATGACTCCACTATAACAAAGAAAGTGTTGGACTGGAACCCTCAGGGCAGAAGATCAAGGGGAGGGGAAGGCCACGAGGAACATGGAGAAGAATTAAAGAAGCTGATATACAACAGAGAAGTGGTAAGACCTGGGATGAGATGAAAAAGTTAGCTTGGGATAGAGAAGGATGGAAACTGTTTATCTGTGGCCTATACCCTGACCCAGGGTGAAAAAGGCAATGATGATGATGATGAATTAGACCATACTAATAATATTATAATTGATAATTTAAATTCATGAATACACTTACTCTTTATAGACAATATAAATAGTATCCACTTCCAGAATCCACATATAAATCTGATAAGACCCACCTAGATAATACTCATATTCAACTCCCTATACGAACATCCGGGTCAACAAACAGATTAAAATGTTTAAGTACACTAAAAGAGTATATGATTGTAAAAAAATGCCTAAATTATTAAGATTCAATAATACGTAAACTCCTGAGCAAAATGTGTACAATGAGCAAAAATGCGTAAGAATACGGTTTAAATTTTTTACTAATTAATACAAGGTTGACACCACTGTAATGGTGATGACGATGATAATAAATAATAAAAAATAATTTTTTTCCTTTACTCAATTCCAAGGGAAGACTTAAAAAAGCAATACAGTGCTGCAAAAAAAAAAGAAAAAAAGAATAATTTAAAAAAAATAAATAATACCAACCAGTGCAATATGGGCTCCGAACCCACAGGCTAGCGATGGGGCTTCATAGGCCATTCCTATCTTGTCCACATAGCCCAGGTACCTAAGGAACAGAAAAAAAAAAAAAAAATGTTATTTGATTGAATCAGTCCTAAAATTAAAAAAAAAACAAAAACAACAAAACAGACCAAACAAAAAAACACAAACCCCAATTAAAAAGGAACATTTGTATACCTTTCATTGCGTTTAGTGGATATTGTACTATATAATAATAATAATAATAATAATAATAATAATAATAATAATAATAATAATAATAATAATAATAATAATAATAATAATAGATCTTTATTGCCCATAAATATGGCAATTTGTCATTTAGTTACACTTGTTATAATGTTAAACGATAACTGTAAGATTGAACAGATATTTCACTCCTACTTATTTTCTCTCTCTCTCGCTCTCTCTTCCTCTCTTTCTTTCACACGTGCGATATACACAACATAAACATATATAAAAGTTCAAGTTGTTGTTACAAATAGCACATTTCCACGGATTTACGTACCAAGCTCAATGCTTCACAATATTCAGACCTGTCAACCCTTGTTTTGTTTGTTTGTTTTTAAGGGTTTTACGCACTTGCAACACATTAAGGTCATATCAGCACCAGTAAAAAGGAAGAAAATGGGATAGTAAAAGGTTCTACAATTACAATTAAAGCATCCAAGAATAAGGTAGACAAAGGAGAATTTGTTCAAATAGGGATCAGATGTAAATTCCAAGAGCACACCATCAGTGTACTTAGTTTGAGATCACCTAAAAGTCTCATCCAGACACAAGCACAGGTCCCTACTAAGAGGAATACACTCAAATGTTTACAAATCATATAAAATATCTAAACAAAACATACAGTGCATAACAGAGAGGTGATTTACAAGGAAAAAATATCATCTCCCGAAACTAACTATACATTTGACTGTTTCCCTCCCAGCCAGGACCAGGACAAAACCAAGTAATCTCATTCCAAGACAAAGAAAGCATGCTGGAGCACAGACATAGGGGGATAGATGACTCAGTAAGTACGTCCCTGCCCACTATGGGAGGTCAGGATCCCCACCCAACCTGTCAACCCTTTACTTCACATTCGAAAAGTGGAATCAAAACATCAGGAAAATATAAAAGTTGACACAAAAAAACAGAAATTTGTAATTTTACGTTTTTAACATTTTACTTCTACAGCTTACATTATGATTACGTGTGATAAGGGAATGGATGGGGAAGGGGGTAGAGCACCAATTTTCATAATTATCTCCATTTTGGCAATCCTTGTATATTTAATATCTCCCCTCTCCCCATCTTCTCATCATTACTGTTATTTTTGAAAAATGAAATTTTAGGGACAATGGCATGAAAAATCACGTGATGTACTTAAAAAAGAACATTAAATTGCTCTGGGGAGCATATGCTTTCACAAAATGCAGAAAAATGCAAATCCAAAATTTTCACCTTCCGACTGATTATGTCAAGCATTGACACACATATGGGGCATACTGAAAGCAAGCATACTAAAATATGAGAAATCAAACTGGTTAGCAAGTCTGCAGAGCTGCCAACCCCATCTGATGAGAATGTGTACAATGGGACCTCAAAATGGGGGAGATTTCATAAAAATGGGTACAATCCTAAAATCGATGGAAACTAACCATTGTGAAAGTAAGAGGAAGGTCCGCACAAGCTCAATTGCAGCAACAATGATGTTCCCAAGACTATTATCCAATCCTTTCAGAATTCTACCTCCCAGCATGAAGATCATAATTGGTCAAAAAATATATGAATATCCACTTGGTCACCAAGGTTTCTCAATAGGCTAGTAATATGAATTACAACTAAAGAAAACTGAAGTGACTCTGCACACTGAAAATGCGTACAATTCCGCATTTTTTGCAGTAGGTTGGCAGCTCTGAGTCTGTAAAGGACATAACATGCACACACTTACGGTTTAGAGTCCTCCAGGCCAGCTACAATGTACGTGTTCCAGAGGGGATTGAACCTGCTGCGTCTGTTGTACAAGACCCTCGTCAACCAACAGTGGAGACTGCTGGGCGTGTAGCCAAAGCCGTCGTTCAAACACTCTTCATCAATTCTGGTCAAAAGGCGACCGGGGTAAAAAAATAATAAAATTAAATAAAGCAAGAACAACACAGAAGAAAAACAAGACACACACACACAAAAGAAAAAAACAAAACAACAACTACAAAAAAACAAATTTAAAAAACCCCCAACTTATTTGCACAAATTTATAATTCAATATGCAAATAAATTTACACATTTTATTACTTTCACATTATCAACACTTTTACCACCTAATTATTTGCCAACTTATTAGCATATCTGTTCAACACGTCTGTACAAAAGATTTCCTATGGATGAATAAAGTATTATTACTATTATTATTATTATTATTATCATCATTAATATTATTACTACTATCAAGAACTAATTTTGTTGAAATATGTACGGCACTTAGAAAAATGTTTTAAAAAACCCCCCTGTGTAATTGTTGCCAGATCTTTTTCTTCAGACTTACACCTGCTGCTCGATGATGCCAGACAAATATTGGAAGTCAGCGTAGTCTCCAGCTGCTCCGATGACGGTGCTGTCGTTGACTTTCAAGAGACGGGGACAATTCCTGAATCGAGCCAGAGAGCCATAGGAGCCTAGCATGTCCGCTGCGATGATGACTCCCCCGTCAAACTGTATTCCAAGGACGGATGTGCCCATGACGACAGGTTGTCTGGGTGGAAATAAACAAAGATGAAAAAAACAAACACATAAAAGGACTTTAAAGAGAAGAACAAGAGCAATCGAGATGAGAAAGTAGAGGATGAAGAAGAAGAAGAAGAAGAAGAAGAAGAAGAAGAAGAAGAAGAAGAAGAAGAAGAAGAAGAAGAAGAAGAAGAAGAAGAAGAAGAAGATGATGATGATGATGATGATGATGATGAAGAAGAAGAAGAAGAAGAAGAAGAAGAAGAAGAAGAAGAAGAAGAAGAAGAAGAAGGAGAAGAAGAAGAAGAAGACGAAGAAGAAGGAAAAGGGACGAAGACAGAAGAAATAATGGTTGTTAAAGTCTCATGAGTAAGACAGAGCAGAAGTGTCGTACATTGTAAAATAAAATATATCAAGAAAATTATTTTTAAAAAAAGAAGTAAACTTACAGCTGCAATCAAGCCAGATCTAATATTATTTTGGCTGGCTCTATTTCTCTGAACACTCTGGAAATAACTCTATATCTCGGAAAGCTCGATGAAATAAACTTGAATTCTAATTCAAATTCTCGAATGTTCAGCAAAATAATGCTAAAACAATATTTTCCCGAATATTCTGTAAAATAAAGTTATGGCTATACAGCCTCCTACCCGAATAGCATTTTTGTGGAGGGGACCAATTATTTTCCTCATCTTTTTCTATGGTCTTTTTTTTTTGTTGTTGTTAAGAAAAAAACAGAGGTAAGACTGCAAGTTGCCAGCCGTCCAAAACAAAAATGATTTTTATTTGCTGTTTTGTTTCAGTTTTCATTTTAATTTCCTTTTTCGTTCTTCAATTTTTTCTTTGTTAAAAAAATTTGTTTATTTTGGGAGGTATTATCTAGCTCTAGAGCATGCTCCTCCAGGTCCTCGTAGAAATGGCAGAATGATGAAAGATGTCGCCAAACTCTCGCAAATGGGTAACTAAAAAATTCACGAGAACGGAAACTGGAAACTATTAGTAGGGAGTTTAATAGAAATTCTAAATGTACCTCACACACTTGAAACCAATGTCATATGAAAGAGCTGGCAACACAGATTACAAAACAGTTTGAATTTTGTTTCTATCTTGATTAGAAATGTAGTTACGGCAGTTCAAAGTCTGAAATTTCAGACCGATTTTTACCCCAAAATTACCATTGCACAGTTGTGACCGAAATCGTGTGATGTCAATAAAAAATGGTTAAAACAGTCAATATGGAGTTCTTATCATATATTGTATACCAAAACGTTCGTCTTATCGAGGACAATGCATTTACATTAATAAAGAGGAAGATGAACATATCAAATTAACACATTATTACATAATATAACGCAAATGTTACATAATCAAAAACTCGGCTAGACGTAATAAACAATTTGCTCTATAACTTTTGGATTTATCCCCAATATCTCACTGAAACAATTGCAAATAATTCCCCTCTTTGAATTAATACATAGAGAATAAAAAAGGGTTTGAGAGTATTTAAATGAAAGATATAAACATGTTGTGTAATGACATAATGAGTTTATTTTTACCTATGGCAATTTAATTGCATATAAATAAAATGGTAGATTGAAAAAGTTCAAATAAATTGAAACAGATTCCCTATTATAATTAGAAGGAAAGTTCTGGCTTTAAATATTTTAAATAATTCTGCTGAACCACTTTGGGTTTATTGCTATTACATCATTTGAACTGACAATTAATATAATTTTATCCCCCCCCCCCCCCCCCCCCTTCTCTCTCAATGTATGGGGGTGTCAAAACTAATAGAACTTCTTACCATAATAATTATTAAGGCTAAGGCCTTTAGAATATGGATACAAATGATAAACATAAACATATGGGAAAGAAACTTGATGGCAAAGTAAAATAAAATTAAATTAAAGCAATTGGTATTTTTAAAATATCGATATTATTAATATCGGATTTCACAAAGAGAAGAAATATACGAACTTTTAAAACAAAAACTATAAAATGCCTACACATAAAGTTGGAAAGTATGTATTCAAAATAAAAACATAGTAAATAATAGTACTGAAAATATTATGGACTAAATGTAACATAATACATAACTAAATTTAAAATATCGATATGAATATCGATATCTCCCGGCAGCCATGATGAGAAGATAATGTAAACAAGGTATTTCGGCGCAGGGTTAAAAGGTGTCTGCGCATCGATATAGAGCCCTGAAATTTGGCATGAATAAAGTTTAGATGTTATTCTAAAAACAAGCGTTTAAATTTTAAAAACACACGCGGTAAATAAAAAAATAAATGCAATTGAAAATTGCCAAATTTTAACTTCATATAACTTCTGGAATTATGGATTTTTCCTTAATTGGTACCATTTAAAAGGAAATTGAAAGACGAAAATAATGATACCAAAATATCTGCGATATTCCTTTTTATAACGAAGTTATGCATCTTTAATTGGACCCCCCAAAACGTGAACAGCAATTTCCAGTCACAACTTTCCTATGGGCGAGTTGGGTCAAAATTTGACTGCTGCTCACTAAACTGCCTACTATTAGGAGAAATAGATTTCAGGTTCATTTCCCCGAGCGTTCGGAGAAATCGTCACTTCGTATTATTTTAGAGAGGTGTTGCTGTTGTCCCGACTTTTTCCTTCTCTGTACCAACCCTTTTCCACCAAACAACACTCCCCCCCCCCCCCCCCAATTGGCTATATTTTTGGTTGCTACATTGCTAAGGAAACCAGAAATAATTCAGGAACAGAAAAAAAAAGGCTAATTTAAAAAAAAATGTTAAATGGAACACTTTATTATCATCTGGGCACGGTTTCTGTGTAAACAAAGCAAGATGGCGACAGGGACCTCTCGCCTTTACCAGTGACGAAATTTCTGCTTTAGTTTCATTCATTAGTACTCAGAAATTTTGAAACTGGACTTGACTAATTTCCAAGTCCGGGGCCGGGAGGCCTTCCACTCCCGAAAGCTCCTCCTCCTACATCCCCCCTGTTAGAACATAATAAAAAAAGTCTACCCCTTCCCAACTAGAAAAAGAATACTGGGGATGTAGGAGCTTTCGGAAGGCCTCCCCCAAGTCAGTCCTGCCTTGATGACGATGCAGATGAGTCTATGACTGAGTATGAGTAGGCACTTAAATGAAGGGCTAAATCTGTGTCACAGTTCTCCCATTCACCTGTGTGACCTCTAGTTATCGTTTGTGAGCTGCAGGCTAAAACCATGGCTTGGTTAAATTGAGATATCTCTGGTATTTATTTACAGAATTGGATAAATTAAATACCAAAATAAAGGGCATTGAACGCCCTATCATTTGGTACAATTACCGTTTCCCTCCTTAAATTCAATTAGAAGATATTGTAATGGAAAGATAGCTTAATTTTAGTGGGCAAGAAAATCAAGCCGTTTATCATCATTCATGAAAAAATTCCCTTAAAACATAAATAATCATAAAATTCAATAATTTTCCTTTCCAATGATACCATTTTCAACTTTCAAAACTGCTTCCAGGATACCCTTTGAGCATTCCATAAAATCACACTCATTTCAAAATCTACCAAAGTAATGCCATTTCAGCTTGGACTGCCGTGGTCAGCGTCGGTCATTGGCTCCTAGCCTTGTGACGTCACAGTGTTTCAGGGGAATCCCCTTTTGTTTTTTCAGTCAGCTGGTGCCCAATTTCAGGCTGATTCCTATAGAGAGGTGGGCCTTTGGCCTACCAACCTCCGCTGCACGTCCAACTCGCCTTGAGCATGCATTCACGTAAAATATAAAGATTTTTTTAAAAAACCTACCTCTGTTTCAAAAACTAGCATCTTTCACCTTTCTAAGAAACATTTTGATTTTTCAGAACTTTAGTTTGTTAAAAAATACCGGCCAATCTGACCCGTTGAGTCGAATGAAAACGAAATTTTGTTGTTTACACGGTTCAAAGGAAATGCCGTAAATAAGCTTTCATGGACTTCCTGTGTTGTTTTTACAGTGTCACGTGACCGTTTTGAGAAATTTTGTCGTCTGCTACAAATAATTAGACCGGTAGGGGGTAGATATTTTCGTTGGAGCAGAGAAAAAGTGAGTATTATTTCTTGGACTTGTAGAGAGGCCTAGGGTCCACCAGCAGTCAAGTTTATTGAATAAAAGAAAAAAAGGCCTTTTTACTGCACTAATGCACCAAATTGCATACCTATCTATGGACACTTTGTTCCGTATCTTTTTCCCAATAAACTTTTTTAAAAACCTGGGGCCAGGGTTGCTAGTTTGGCCTCCTGGTGGCCAAATTTGAGAAATTTGGCCTTTTCCCAAGCCATTTGGCCTCCCAAAATTTGGTTTGGCCACTTGGCCTCCTGTAACCAACTTTTTGGCTTCCTCTGACTTTCCCCGTTATATCGTTTTACTCTGGTACCGGTAAAACTTATTTTATTTGGCAATCTAAATATCTAAATGCAACACGTGCTAACGCCACAGATTGCATTTGCTAATGCTTCTATATATACGAATTTTCCTTATCCTATCTAAATTGTTTAACAAATCTAAAGAGTTTTCGCGAGGCTAAGGTGGGTTTGGTGGTATTTGGGCTCCTGCCGAGGAATCTGGCCTCTTGCTATAGCTAGTTTGGTCTCTTACTCAAAAATGATCTGGCAACCCTGCCTGGCTAGGCGGTACCTTGATAACAGAAACGATACCCACACGATTTCGCGAGGAATTAATCATGAAAACAATTAGGATATAATTTCAACACAACTTTTGAAATTCATCAAGGATTGTCCATTACCGAATGTTTTTTGATAGAAAACAAATGCATCTTCAAATCTAAACTGCTTTTGACGGTAAGCGGTAAGTTTTTTAATTTATTTTTCGGTCCAAACGAATTTATCCTGGTATAGAAGCTAAGTAGTATTAAGTATTGGTAACACCGGCCCACCTCTCTAGAGGTGGGCCTTTGGCCTACCAACCTCCGCTGCACGTCCAACTCGCCTTGAGCATGCATTCACGTAAAATATAAAGATTCTGTTTCAAAAACTATCATCTTTCAACTTTCTAAGAAACATTTTGATTTTTCAGAACTTTAGTTCGTTAAAAAATACCGGCCAATCTGACCCGTTGAGTCGAATGAAAACGAAATTTTGTTGTTTACACGGTTCAAAGGAAATGTCGTAAATAAGCTTTCATGGACTTCCTGTGTTGTTTTTACAGTGTCACGTGACCTTTTTGAGAAATTTGTCGTCTGCTACAAATAATTAGACCGGTAGGGGTAGATATTTTCGTTGGCGAAGAGAAAAAGTGAGTATTATTTCTTGGACTTGTAGAGAGGCCTAGGGTCCACCAGCAGTCAAGTTGATTGAATAAAAGAAAAAAAGGCCTTTTTTTATCCGCCGCCACCACCACCGTGAGAGTGGAGGGGGGGTGGGGGTGGGGGGTGCATGCCGACGAGAGGGAGACGTGTCGATTGGTGACCTTGGTGACGTAGACATCTCAAGGATGCTGGCAGTTGCAGTTGCAGGTGTTCTTAACCCCTTAACAGTGAAGATAATTTTTTGCTTTTAGATAGTAGTTTGCTTTTATCTTTATTATTGTTAACGGGGAATACAGCGTTTCCACCAAGAGAGTAGTCAGACTATCGCAACTCAGACTTCAATTGTCTATAATAGTTTTGCCGTTACTTGTCTTTTGATGATAGAAGATTTGGTGTTAGGTCAAAGATCGAATTTCGCCGCTAAAAGGTTGCATTGCTACTGGGTTTGCTCCCCCCCCTTCCTCCTTTTTTTTCTTTTTTTTTCAACTTAGTATTGTTGATTGCTATTTCCTTTTTTTATGATTAGCAAGTGCCGTAGGAGTCTCACAGGATGCAGGAGTACTGCAATTAACCCTTTGCCCGTGACATTGATTTTTTTTGTTTTCAAATAATAGTCGTCATTTATATTATTTTTTAACGCAGAAAAAAAAAACGTTTCCACCATAAGAGCAGTAAGAATATTGATAAAAAGCGCTTTGAGCACGTTGGGTGGATATTGCCCTATATAAAAGCTCAAGTTTTTAAATTGTAATTTGTTTTTTTGTCTTTTGATGAAAACGGTAAGATTTTATTTTTGGTCCAAGTAAGATTGATATTCGCCTTTAAAAGGTTAAGTTGTTTTGTTTTTTTTTTCAGGTTTTTGCTTTTTTTCAAATGCCTAGTGAGAGAGAAAAAACAAAACAATCATACATGTATCTGCAAACAGCAGAACGTTTTCATTTTACAATGAGATGGGAAGGGGAAGGGATAACACTATGACAAGAGAGAGGGGAGAGAGAGAGAGAGAGAGAGAGAGAGAGAGAGAGAGAGAGAGAGAGAGAGAGAGAGAGAGAGAGAGAGAGAGAGAGAGAGAGGGAGGAGAGAGAGAGAGAGAGGAGGGGGGGGGATGGGGGGGGGGGGGGGGGGGGGGGGGGGGGGGGATAGTAAGAGGGAATGGGAAAAGATGAAAGAAACAATGGGTTGCCTGATGACGTAGATCAAAGAATTGTTACAGCGGTGTTCACGATGCGCACTTCGTGAAATTTTAACCTTTTACAGTGACACTGATTTTTTTCTCCAGATTGCTTATGCAGAATAGATCGTTTCCACCAAGAGAGCAGTAGTAAGAGTATATTTCGACTCGGGCTTCAATTAAACTATAAATCGCAAAGCTTGTCTTTTAATGATAACATTAAGACTAAGATCTGGAGTTTGGGGAGTGTAAGATGGAATCTCGCCATTAATGGTTAAAATTGTTTTGATTTTTTTTAAAATAACACACACACACACACACACACACACACACACACGAGCGCGCGCGGTCACGACAGCGAGGACCATCTATTGCTTGTGTTGCAACGGTAAACCAGTTTACGTGTACGTAGATCCTGAGGCTAGATGCCCCGTTACCGTGTACGTAGGCACTCCCAAAAAAAAAAAAAAAGAAAGAGACACACACACACACACACACACACACACACACACAGTCTTGCATCCGCTACGAACTAATTTTGCGCACCAATTTTTACTGCACTAATGCACCAAATTGCATACCTATCTAGGGACACTTTTTTCCGTATCTTTTTCTCAATAAACTTTTTAAAAAACCTTTGTTTTGCGCGGCAGGCGGCAGGCACTTGGCACTAGGTAGGCACTTTGGCAAAATTTTCAAACTCAAAATATCTTGATTTGACTCAGTCAGGGGAATGGGACTTGAAAAAACATAAAAGTTTATACGGTATTTGTTTCTCTAGGACTAACGGTTCCAGAGTTATTTATATTTTTCTATTGAAATTTTTGGTCAATTTTACAGAGAGAATCTGTGATCTCTCTGCTGCCTCAAAACCAGCACCTCGCGGCGATCGGGAAATTTTGAGTTTTACAGTCAACATGGCCCACTTATTGTTTTCAGTAATTTTGTTTCAATTAAAAAATAATTGGCAAGTGTTAGGTATCATTTTAATGGTCAGAAAATAAGCTTTATTTTCATATAAATCATTTTTATGGATGGAAAGTATGGAAAAAATTAAGGATAAATGAAAATGGGGGAAAATATGAGGTTTTTGTCCTAAAAAGTGGGGTTGATGGCGGAAAAAATAAAATAATGAGCGAGTGTATCAATTTTGATGAAATTTGGCAGAGATATTCTTCAATTAATTGTCTATCGATGTATGAAGTATAATTAAAATGTATCCATAATTTAAAAAGTTCTTATAATTCAAAAATTTATAAATTTTTATTACATAAACTTTCTGAGAAATACAATCAGGAATTAAGAATTAAATACACCGTTATAAAGCTTGTTTTGTGCCCTTTATAATGATACCAAAGTTAGTCACATAGGTTCACAAATAACGCCATGGTGACCAAAACAGTAAAGGGTCAAAAATAAAGTTCCAAAAAACGAGTTTCACCTTACAGTGAGCCTATCGGCGGCCACTGGACTGGAGTTATCAAAGTGCCTACACTAGGGGGCACCAACCATTGGACAGACGAAAAAAAAACACGATTTCGCGAGGAATGAATCATGAAAATATTTAGGATATAATTTCAAACACAACTTTTGAAATTCATTAAGGATTGTCTAGTACCGAATATTTTTTGATAGAAAACAAATGTAGCTTCAAATCTAAACTGCTTTTGACGGTAAGCGGTAAGTTTTTATTTATTTTTCTGTCCAAACGAATGATTTGTCCTGGTTATAGAAGCTAAGTATTGGTAACACCGGCTCAGCTCTCTAGTAATTTTTGGGTGTTTTTAAGGCATAAAAAATTGAATAACTCTGCTTCTATATAACCTAGAGACAAAACTCAAACGGTTTTATCATCGGGATGGTATACTGCATCATAGTAAACCAAATTTTATACTGTCATTTGAAAACTGAATTTTCATTTAAGTGCCCAGTATGAGTATGATGAGTGAGTCCTGAGTGTGGTGTTGAACCCCGGTAAGTTGGTTTCTTTGTGCGATATGTTCAAACGTATGTACAAACTTACAGTGTCCTTTGGGCTGCTCCATTTCCATTTGTTGTGAATCCTCCAGGAAATTTATAAAATTCCCCAGGGGTTGGTCCTCCTGACCAAAGAGCACCGGGTCCGTGTAATCCGAACATTTCGCTGTTGGTCGCCATCTTTATTATTGCAGTTGCTGCAAGTCACTGATAAATTAAAAACTGTAATTACGTTATTTTGTTAAGAAACAAAATAATTATAAATTACATCGAAATTGCCAATCGAAATCCTAAAATAAGAAGATTTCTGCTTTTCTTAAGAAAATAATATTTGTATCTATAAAATGTGTGACAAAATTGTGTTTTATTTCAAAAGTTACACTTTGAAATATATTATTTACCGATAAGCTGTAGATTGGAATTTTAAAACATTCTGCTATCTTCGTTTTTTAAAATATTATTTTTCGCATTATTATAGCTTCTGTTTATGAATTATGTTAAAAACTCCCGTAAAGTTTGTGTTGTTAATTGATTATTAAATATTTCTAAATTTTGTTTGTGTCAAGAAAATAAATATTGAAAGAAAATACTTTTCCCCGTAACATAATGAAACAATCAAGCCAATAGAAGAAAAATCAATGTTTAATCTGACTTCGCTTAGAATGTTGATAATCGGTTGTGAACAAAGCAGTAAAGCGGAGTTTGGTGACGTTTTGGTCGTATTCTAGCAACGAAAAGAAACTATCTTTTTCTATATTGTTTATGACGGATGCGTTTAAATAGTATTTTCATCGTTACAATATTTCAATGTTATTTTCTACAAACTGGCTCTGAATTCTTAAGGGTTTAGATCTGATAGCGGACAGCTGATTCTAATTCTCTACTTCATCTGTACAACAGTCACAGGGTGCACAACAACAAGCGCGAGCGAACTCGACTTGGAAACTCAGAGGGCTAATTGAAACGTATTTTATGTTTTCAAAATTTTAATCAAGATTAAATTTTATGACAATAATAGTAGTTCGTGTTAATTTGTGATTACAACGCCAAAGACGAATTTTTTTCTATTTTTACGATTCTAAGGGATTGTTTATTTATTTTCATGGTTTCTATGTTTCGCTAGCAGACGACTTGAGAAAGGTGAGTGCCTCAATGTTTCTTTGTTTTATATTCTATTTATTTTGTCCGTTGTTTTTCAATGACTAGATATTTATTTTTGAAATTTGGTCCATTTTAATTTACCTGAGCGAAATCTTACGTGCGAAGTTTTGAGTGATTAAGCATTTCACAATTAATTGTTACCGCACGAGGCGAATCTCAACTTCACGTCTGTCATTCTCCTTCTTTCCAGTCTTTTTCTTGAAATTAAACGGGCTAGATAGATCACTTCTTCATCGTTTTAAAAAACAATTTGACGGTTGTGAGAAATTGTCTCAAATGAGAGAACTTTTTTTTGTCATAGGAGGACATAATTATCGTGATACAGATCCCACACCACACAAATGTTGCGTCTATCTTCAAAATTGATTCTGCAGGTATGAATAATTCATTCATTGAATTGGATTGGACTGGAAAATGCCTCAGTGATAATAATTATTGGCTTTCTACCTTTTCTCATATCCATGAATGGAGCATCAGTTTTGTTCCCTCCACTCCCCCCCCCCCCCGACTTTTTAAAATTCTTTTTTTTTTTTTTAAACACAAATTAACCCCGTGTCAATTCCGCGAATAGAGAGTTAATCGACGACTTCAGATCTTTGAAAAAAAAAATCTCCTCTAAGACAATTTGTGACCCTTCGTCTCAAAACGGTATTAAGTCGGGATGACTAAGATGCTGAAAATGGGATTTATAGCCAGAAATATCATGCTTAAGTTGAGTTTATTATGCTTTATCGAGGAGAAGGAATATCATATTTTACTGTGCTAAATACCAACGATTCATATTTTTGACCAGTTTGACTTTAATTTGACTTTTTAGCATCGCGTCCATCCCGACATAATACCGTTTGAGACGAGGGATCACATTTTAATCTCCTCCCCCCCCCCTCCCCTTTAAAAATTTTTTACAGTTGATGTT
>NC_088374.1:18962652-18965152 GCF_034508935.2 Berghia stephanieae | reverse complement strand
TAGTGAGTTGTCGTTAGTAGAGCTCAAAGAAACAAATTATTTCATTGGTTGAACTATTGAATACAACTCACGATTTGTTTTCTTTTGTGGCAAAATACTGGCATTTTGACGTCATTTTTTTTTGGTCTGTGTCAGGCTATAGATAGTTCTTAGATGACGTCACTCAGGTCTTTGTTATTGTTTTTTGCCATCCACGTTTATGAGTAATGCTCACTGAACTGTATTCACCAGACTATAAACGTCCATGGATACACACAGTTTTGTGTATGCGCTTGGCTAAGAAGCTCACAACATTGCCATCCGGAAGTATAACGGACCAACACACAAAACCGTGTGTATCCATGAACATTTATAGTCCGGTTAATAAGTTCAGTGAGCATTACTCATAAACGCGGATGGCAAAAAACAATAACAAAGACCCGATTGACGTCAACTGCATATTATCTATAGCCTGACACTAGAAATCTCGAGGACTGGCAGTTTGGCGACGTCATTTTTTTTAGGTTTGTGTAGCGTCTAGAGAGCTGTCGTTAGTAGAGCTCAATGAAACAAATGATTTCATTGGTTGAACTATTGAATACAACTCACGATTTCTTTTCTTTTGTGGCAAAAGTCTGGCATTTTGACGTAATTTTTTGGTCAATGCCAGGCTATAGATAGTTTGCGCTTGGCTAAGAAGCTCATAACATTGCCATCCAGAAGTATAACGGACCAACACACAAAACCGTGTGTATCCATGAAGGTTTATAGTCAGGTTAATACATTTTAGTGAGAATTACTCATAAAAGCGGATGGCAAAAAACAATAACTAAGACCTGAGTGACGTCATCTTCGAACTATCTATAACTTTACGATGGCTACGCTTGTACTCTTGAGCACGTTGCCGATCAGCTGTCTCCAAGTATCACGATCCTCTGTAGTGGTGCGCATGATGAAGTCTACGTTGCTTTTAAAATCACTTTTGGCCATTCTTAGGATATTTAGATATGTCATTCTCTGTCTTCCTCTAGATCTTTTTCCTTCGAGCATCCCTGATGTTACCAACTCTTCTCCACACATGTCCCCCAGAAACCGTAGCTGCCTCTTTCTGATGGTATCTATCAATATAGGGAATGAGATTAGCGGAAGATTAGCGTCCCTTGATTGGACGTCACCCATAGTCTGTGACGGCACCAACGGAAAAGTTATTAGAGAGAGAACGTCATGTTGGTTGTACGCATGCGTCTCTCGTCCTAGCGCGAGGATGAGAGACGCAAGCGCACAACCAACATGACATTCTCTCTCTAATAACTTTTCCGCCGGTGACGTCACAGACTATGGGTGACGTCCAATCAAGGGACGCTACTCTTCCGCTAATCTCATTCCCTATTCTTCCTTTTCTCACCGTCGCCAACACTTCCTCGTTCTATATACTTGTCTGTCCATGATAACCTCAACATCTCTTCTATACATTCACATGGGAGGTTAGAGGCGTTTGAGATGGAATGTGGATTATTGCTTATATTTAACCTAATATGTGACCCTCCGCCTCAAAACGGTATTAAGTCGGGTTGGTTAAGATGCTGAAAATTGAATTTATAGCCAGAAATATCAGACTTGTATTGAGTTTGTATGTTTTAATGAGGAGAATGGCAACCATATTTTAGGGTGCTTTTACCAACAATTTATATTTTTGACCAGTTTCGGGAATTCCCCTTGTTACTATTTATAAATCTATGGGTAATACTTACTTACTCCTCTTTGGTGTTTCATAAACGCATAAGGTGCGGCTATGTGGTCTTGTGGTTTGACACTCGCTTTCGGATCGGAAGGTTTTGGGTTCGAGCCTCGCGAGGCGCATAGTTGTGTCCTTGGAAAAGGCTCTTTCCTCACATTCCCTCACCGTACTCAGGTATTAAATGAGTACCTAGGCATTAACAGCGTTGCCCCTGTCGAAAAAAAAATTATTATCGCCTAACAGCCCTTTATACATTCTGATCACATGACATGTGAAAAAAGTTCTAGCCAGCATGAAGAATAAAAAGTACCGATTTTTTTTGTTTAGAACCAAGCAGCTGCTCGTTGCTCGGCGGACGTGACATGACATCAGACTATTGAATCCTATTAAAACAGAGTTGGTCATTAATTACTCCTCTTTCTATCCGTTCCTCTTTGTATCCCTATCATTCCAATTATCATTCAATACAGATCTCTATAGATAGTATGCGCTTGGCTAAGAAGCTCATAACATTGTCATCCGGAAGTAAAACGGACCAACACACAAAACGGTGTGTATCCATGAACGTTAATAGTCGGGTTAATACAATTCAGTGAGCATTACTCATAAACGCGGATGGCAAAAAACAACAATAACAAAGACCTGAGTGACGTCATCTTCGAACTATCTATAGATAGTATGCGCTTGGCTAAGAAGCTCATAACATTGCCATCCGGAAGTAAAACGGACCAACACACAAAACGGTGTGTATCCATGAACGTTTATAGTCAGGTTAATACAGTT
>NC_088374.1:18940152-18955152 GCF_034508935.2 Berghia stephanieae | reverse complement strand
ATACCCCAAACAAAACAAACAAAAACATCATCAATAACAAAAATAAAAAAAACAATAAAACACCCCCCCCCCAAACAACAAACAAACGATCAAAACAAAACAAACAAAACCAAAAACAAAATACAAATTAAAAAAACAACAACTCAAAACAACAGCAACAACCCCCCCCCCAAAAAAAAAAAAAAAAGAAAAGAAAAGAAAATAAGTAAAACCACCAGTAAGTTAGCCATGACACTATGATTATTTATAATTGGGGGTCCCGATGGCTCAAATGGCACTATATTTGGCAGCAGCTTCTAATGGTGCTCACACTACTATGTTATGACGATCGACCCAATCAGCAGCAGCTTCTAATGGTGCTCACACTACTATGTTATGACGATCGACCCAATCAGCAGCAGCTTCTAATGGTGCTCACACTACTAAGTTATGACAATCGACCCAATCAGCAGCAGCTTCTAATGGTGCTCACACTACTATGTTATGACAATTGACCCAATCAACAGCAGCTTCTAATGGTGCTCACACTACTATGTTATGACGATCGACCCAATCAGCAGCAGCTTCTAATGGTGCTCACACTACTATGCTATGACGATCGACCCAATCAGCAGCAGCTTCTAATGGTGCTCATACTACCATGTTATGACGCTCGACCCAATCAGCAGCAGCTTCTAATGGTGCTCACACTACTATGTTATGACGATCGACCCAATCAGCAGCAGCTTCTAATGGTGCTCACACTACTAAGTTATGACAATCGACCCAATCAGCAGCAGCTTCTAATGGTGCTCACACTACTATGTTATGACAATTGACCCAATCAGCAGCAGCTTCTAATGGTGCTCACACTACTATGTTATGACGATCGACCCAATCAGCAGCAGCTTCTAATGGTGCTCACACTACTATGTTATGACGATCGACCCAATCAGCAGCAGCTTCTAATGGTGCTCACACTACTATGTTATGACGATCGACCAAATCAGCAGCAGCTTCTAATGGTGCTCATACTACTATGTTATGACGATCGACCCAATCAGCAGCAGCTTCTAATGGTGCTCACACTACTATGTTATGACAATTGACCCAATCAGCAGCAGCTTCTAATGGTGCTCACACTACTATGTTATGACAATTGACCCAATCAGCAGCAGCTTCTAATGGTGCTCACACTACTATGTTATGACAATCGACCCAATCAGCAGCAGTTTCTAATGGTGCTCACACTACTATGTTATGACGATCGACCCAATCAGCAGTAGCTTCTAATGGTGCTCACACTACTATGTTATGACGATCGACCCAATCAGCAGCAGCTTCTAATGGTGCTCACACTACTATGTTATGACAATTGACCCAATCAGCAGCAGCTTCTAATGGTGCTCACGCTACTATGTTATGACAATTGACCCAATCAGCAGCAGCTTCTAATGGTGCTCACACTACTATGTTATGACGATCGACCCAATCAGCAGCAGCTTCTATGGTGCTCACACTACTATGTTATGACAATCGACCCAATCAGCAGCAGCTTCTAATGGTGCTCACACTACTATGTTATGACGATCGACCCAAACTGCAAATTCCTTATCGCACTCGTGCACCGTCGCAAACCCTCCCGGAAGCTTCGTCACAACACACAGTTCAACTAGATGCTCTGCGGTTTCGATCACAGACTACTAGGAGGAGGGTCCTGTATTCTCTATGGTTTCGTGTTCGTTCCCAAATCAGGTTACAATGTTGGACAGGTGGAAAGTCCCTACTGATGAAGCGATTTTGCCGTTAGGCAGGTTTCTCGACCGAAGCCGATTCGTTACCACCCAGTGTCTCCTCTTACTGGTGGAGAAGCCTGGCAACTTCTCACCTAGTTTCGAGGAGTGTATGTACCCGCCCCATCGAGGGATTGAATTCGTCCAAACCGACTTCGGACTCGTATATATGCATCTCTGTTCGTAGTCAGGGAAGCCGCGTACAAGGGTTGCAGGGACTTTTTCGGTTCGAAATGGGGGCGCCGTGCGTAATGCGTTTGAGAGGGGTATCCCCATTCCCTCTCTCTTTGATCTTATTAAGCCAGTTTACCGTAATCGTCTCCCTACGGACATCGGGGGGCTGGATCGCTGCCATTATCGGGCCCCATTCTTTAGGCGTTGTTGCCAGCGTTCCTGACACTATGTGCATCGACTTGCGAAGTTTTACACCCACCTTCTCAACGTTCCTGCTTCTACCCCGCACTGGAGGAGAGCAAAACTCCGAGGTGGAATAGCATAGTGCCAAGGCGGACGTCCTCAGGAGCGCTTGGTAAGCGCCCCAAGTCGATCCCGCCAGCTTCCTCAGAAGACTGTTGCTCTATCTTCCAGGCAGCAGCCTCTTATGGTTCTCACACTACCATGTTGTGACGATCGACCCAATCTGCAAAGTCCGGTCCGCAGTCGTGCACCGTCGCGAACCCGCCTGGTAGCATCGTCACAACACACCGTTCAACTAGAATCTTCCAGGCGAAAAGTACTTGGCGATAGACTAACGTCCTATCCAAAGGACAGCAAGCGATTGCTAATGTCTGTTTCACGCTATGGAAACCGGGATAAACTCCGGCTCCCTGGACCCAATGGCTCTGAATGACTACGGTGTTAAACAGCGTTTACAATTTACAAGTCGTTACAAATACACATCAGAAACAAAAGCGGCAACATAAATATAACTAACATTAACATTATCATCATCATCATCATCATCATCATCATCATCATCATCATCATCATCATCATCATCATCATCATCAACATCACCACCAACAACAAAGACAAACCAAACCAAACCAAAACAAGCAAAAAACAAAAAAAAACAACAAAAAAAAAAATAATAAAAAAAAAAAAACAAAAAAAAAAAAAACATAACAAAATGCATACACCAAAATCTAACTTCCTGGTTAGTATTATCCATAATGATTTTATAACGATCATATTAATATACTAAATTCTCGGGAATCGATTTCACAAAACAATGTACTTTTATATATATATATATATATATATATATATATATATATATATATATATATATATATATATATATATATATATTTATATGTGTGTGACCCACCGTATCAAAGCGGTATTATGTCGGGATCCACTCGGTAAGGGAAATTGAATTCATAGCCACAAATATCCAACTTGGGTTTTAAATCTGTACGTTATGCTGGAGTATAAAGACTATTTCTTGCATTGCAAAAACTTCTAAGCTCCAATTTCTCATCATTCTATCTCGAAACTCACTTTTTGGGGGTCTCAATCATCCAGACATAAAACCGTTTTGAGACGGAGGGTCACATATATATATATATATATATATATATATATATATATATATATATATATATATATATATATATTATATATATATATATATATATATATATATATATATATATATATATATATATATATATATATATCTATATATATATTTGCTCGGTTGATATTTGAAGGACGAGTTTTCTGGCCAATATTTAATTTTAAATTTGTGTTTTTAGAATATGGCAGTACAGAGCAGTAGCCGTAGCAGATGTTGTTATTGTTTACCCCCCCCCCCCCCCTTTCCCCAAAAATCCCCCCAAAAACCTGTGTTATTGTTTTAGTTCAATGCATCATGCAGGCTTAGTGATAGTCGTTTGGTTCTTCGTCGTTGCGTTTTTTAATCTCAGCTTTTGTTTTATAGCCTAAACTAGGAAGACGGTAATATGTGACCAGTCGTTTACAAAGGGTATTTTGGCGGAATGGTCCTCGAATCTCGCGCTGAGTGCCGCATAATTGAGTCCTTGGAAAAGGCTCTTTACTCACATTCTCTCACCGTACTCAAGTATAAAATGAGTACCTGGCCTTTAGCCGCGTTGTCATTGTCCGAAAAATTGTAGTATCGCCTAACAGGCGTTATGTCCCGTCCTACATGTTAAATGTTGCTGTTGACCAGGGACCCCTTGTAAAGCGCTTTGAGCACATTTAGTGGATATTGCACTATATAAAGCTCAATTTGTTTTTTTTTTTTTTGGGGGGGGGGGGGTTTAGTCCTTTTACAAGAACTCAACTATGCACCGCCGCTCAAGGCAGGAACCGGAATCATTGAACGCCCAGTCCGAAGGCAGCAGCTTCTAATGGTGCTCACACTACTATGCTCTGACGATCTATCCAATCAGCAAAGTCCGTACCGCACTCGTGCACCGTCGCAAACCTACCCGGAAGCTTCGTCACAACAACACACCGTTCAACTAGATGCTCTGCGGTATCGGGCTCTTTACCAAAACTGGTACATGTCGGACAGGTGGAAAGTCCCCCACTGATGCAGTGAGCGAGCGTGTTGTTAAGCAGGTTTCTCGACAGAAGTCGATTGGGGACAGCGTGGCTCAGTGGTACGGTCTTTGCTTCATACCCGAAATGTACCGAGTTCAATCACCCGCCGCTGCGTTGTGTGGCCTTGAGCAAGTCACCTCGCCCTAGCTCACTTTGCGGCGCTGCTCTGCGGCTGACGCCTGGGTTATTCCAGTCTTCCCTTGGAATAGACCCTAAAGACAAATTTCCCCTTGGGGATGAATAAAGGGAATTTTATTTATTTTATTATTTTATCCTCTTGCTGGTGGAAAAGCCTGGAAAGGCAATTGTCAAACACCACAAAATACCACATAGCCACATTAAATAAATAAATATAAAAATAAAACAAAAGATGTGAACATATGACGCCATCGTACTTAGGTATAAAATGAGTAGCAGCGTTATCTCTGTCGGAAAAAAATGTAATGTCGTCTAACAGCGTGGCTCAGCGGTACGGTCTTTGCTTCGTACCCGAAAGGTACCGAGTTCGATCACCCGCCGCTGCGCTGTATGGCCGTGAGCAATTCACCCCGCCCTAGCTCAAGTTGCGGCGCTGCACTGCTGCTGACGCCTGGATTATTCCAGTCTTCCCTTGGAATAGACACTAGAAACAAATTTCCCCTATGGGAATTTTTAAAATTTATTTTATTCTATTTTATTTTAACAGGCGTCATGTCTCGTCCTATATGTTAAGTGTTGCTGCTGGCTAGGGACCCCCATGTAAAGCGCTTTGAGCACATTTGGAAGATAAATGAGCAGATTGATAACAAATAACAACGGAGAAAGAAAAAGGAAAACAATACGATCCATAACAACCAGTACAAAATGCGTATTTTAATTTTACTAGTTGGCATAAAGATAAAAGATCAAAGATTTGGAAATTAAGAGTTGAGGATTAATTGAATCCCATCCATCGATAAAACGTGACGTTGTAGTTACAAACAGTTGGTTCATCAACAAACAACAAGCTTACGAATCATTTATTAATAAAGCATTTGCATAAACCGTTTATGAAAACTTCAAACCAAAACAAACAGATAGACTCCAATCCAAAGCAGCCAGCCCACTCCTGAGTTTGGAATGAATTTTTAACTGTCAAAAACAACTTCAAACAACACTTTTATCTATCGATGAATCGTTCTCAAATCTCATGAAACTTGTGGAACCGCTCTTTCGAACTGGTTCATGTGGGGCCATTTTATGGATGGTTAGTTATTGGTATGGTGTAGACAATTGGATTCAGTAGTCTCGGGTTGGGTTGGCCTTAATTAGAATACGTATAGATAGAATGCGCTTGGCCAAGGAGTTCACAACATTGCCATCCGGAAGTATAACGGACCAACACACAAACTCTGTGTTACCATGAACTTTTATAGTCTGGTTAATACAGTTTAGTGAGAACAACTCACAAACGCGGATGGCAAAAACAATAACAAAGGCCTGAGTGACGTCATCTGCATACTATCTATAGATAGTATGACGTTGACGTCACTCGGGTCTTTGTTATTGTTTTTTGCCATCCGCGTTTATGAGTACTTCTCACTAAATTGTATCAACCGGACTATAAAAGTTCATGGTTACACAGTTTTGTGTGTTGTTTTGTTATACTTCCGGATGGCAATGTTGTGAGCTTCTTAGCCAAGCGCATACTATCTATTGAAACAGTGGAAGTTCTGAAACATAAACAAAACCGAACGGCTTATTTTGTTTGTACACAATGACAATAAACTGTTACTTGTGAATATGAATGGACATTCCAAAGACTCTTCTACTACGTCATTTCACGCGAAAACTGATGACGTAATCAGCAGTAATAATCGTCACCGTTCTAATTGGACATTTAGAGATGACGTCAGAGTCACGAGATCGATTCGCACGCAGCCATTGGTCTACCAAAAGTCAGCTTTAACTTCATTGGACGAGCCTGAGTCACCGAAAAGGCTCGCAGGGACTAGCGCTAGTAAGTGATCGTTATCGTCGTCGTCGTCATCATCATGGTCATCATCATCATCATGGTCATCATCGTCTTCATCATCATCATCATCATCATCATCATCATCATCATCATCATCATCATCATCATCATCATCATCATCGTCGTCGTCGTCGTCGTCACCATCATTATCATCATCATCATCATGATCATCATCATCTGTGGGAATAGGGACGACAACGTGTGGTTTATAAGGGTATACACAGAGTGGACTCGCATTCCATCCTCCTCCAGCATTTACCGAAAGCATATCCGAGATAATACACCTTTCCAGACATGTTCTTGTCTGGCATACAATTATTCTTTGGGTAATTTTGGGTATCGAGTATGGACAGATGGATCCATATATATATATATATATATATATATATATATATATATATATATATATATATAGAGAGAGAGAGAGAGAGAGAGAGAGAGAGAGAGAGAGAGAGTCAGTCAGTCACGGTTTAACGACTCTACACAGCCTTTCACCAACAAAACATATTTCATATTTTGGACCAGAAAACTTAACATTTGAGGCCTTGGAAAAAGTTCTTAACTCACATTCTCTCACCGCACTTAGGTGTAGAATTAGTAGGTACCATGCCCTTGGCAACTTTGTTTTTGTCGGAAAAGACATGTAAAATCGGCATGTTTCGTCCGACACCGTAAGAGTTGTTTGCTAGATACCCCTTGTAAATCACATTGAGCACGTTTAGTGGATACCCCTAGTCAACCACGCCTCTCGGACAGTCGTCATAATGTAAACAATGATAGTAATTGGATTTAATAGTCTGATGTCACGTCCGCCCAGCAACGAGCAGCTTGGTTCTAATTCTGAACAAAGAAAATCTGTACTTTTTATTCTTCATGCTGGCTAGAACTTTTTCACATGTCATGTGATTAGAATGTATAAAAGTCAAAACATGATCAGATTTATAAATGTTTTTCTCCTCTGGGTACACTTTTATGCCCGTCGGAGAAGTATGTCTCGTAAGGGCGTCGGCCATTGTTCCAATAGTTTAGAACCAGTAAATAGATAGTATGCAGATGACGTCACTCAGGCCTTTGTTATTGTTTTTACCATCCGCGTTTGTGAGTTGTTCTCACTAAACTGTATTAACCAGACTATAAAAGTTCATGGTTACACAGAGTTTGTGTGTTGGTCCGTTATACTTCCGGATGGCAATGTTGTGAACTCCTTGGCCAAGCGCATTTTATCTATAAGTTACTATTCGTCATTACGAGGGAAGTGACGTCACGGCTGTTGAGGCCTATTGGTAAACATGGCGAACTACATAGGCTTTAATATCGATGGTATGTGTCTAAGTACAATACCCACTATTCTACCTCTTGAAAAATAGTTTTCGTTTATAGATAGAATGCGCTTGGCCAAGGAGTTCACAACATTGCCATCCGGAAGTATAACGGACCAATACACAAACTCTGTGTAACCATGAACTTTTATAGTCTGGTTAATACAGTTTAGTGAGAACAACTCACAAACGCGGATGGCAAAAACAATAATAAAGGCCTGAGTGACGTCATCTGCATACTATCTATAGATAGTTCGAAGATTGCGTCATATAGGTCTTTGTTATTGTTTTTTGCTATCCGCGTTTATGAGTAATGCTCACTGAACTGTATTAACCCGACTATAAACGTTCAAGGATACACACAGTTTTGTGTGTTGGTCCGTTAAACTTCCGATGGCAATGTTATGAGCTTCTTAGCCAAGCGCATACTATCTATAATCTGATCGAGAAAATCGTGTGATAACTCCTCGCCCATTTGGTGGGAGGAAAACAACAACAATGGTCAGAGGGAGGTAGATTTTATTCGCCTTGTTTTTTTATAAACAAGCAGTTAAGTTTGTCCGAGCACGTATGAAGGTGTGTCGTAAATTCCATGTTTTTGATTGGTCAAAAATCTACTGGTCAGTTGATGCAACAAAGGCCCCCATACACTTGTAAAGGAAAGATAAGGAGAGTAAAGATATATAGATAGTATGCGCTTGGCTAAGAAGCTCATAACATTGCCATCCGGAAGTAGAACGGACCAACACACAAAACTGTGTGTAACCGTAAACGTTTATAGTCTGGTTAATACAGTTCAGTAAGAATTACTCATGAACACAGATCAGATGGCAAAAAAACAAAAAAAAAACAAAACAAAACAATAACAAAAACCCGAGTTACGTCAACTTCGTTCTATCTATGCTTTTGGTTGTATGTTTACAATGTTCATTTTAGGTTCCGCTCATTTTCAGTTGTTATTCTTTTTCATGGATCATTCGACGTCCCTGATAACCCTTGAACTTTTATAGTCTGGTTAATACAGTTTAGTGTGAATTACTCATAAACATGGATGGCAAAAAAAAACAATAAAAAAAAAACAAACAAAAAAAAAACAACAACACAAAAAATCACCAAAAAAAAACAAAAAACAAACAAAAAAAACATATAAAAAACCTCAGAAACAACAAGACCCGAGTGACGTCAATTTCATTCTATCTGTAATTTAGTGAGAACTAATCATTGAAATGGCTGTCTAAAAACAATAAGTAAAAAAAAGACTGAGTGATGTCAAATTCGTTCCTTCTAAAATATAAGTTTACAAAGGCGACGGTAGACTGGAGCTGAAAGTTGTGTTGTGGTTGTAGGTGTTTGGCGTGAATAAAAAAACCACCGATTGAATGAATGACTGACACACGCCATTGATTCTCTTGTGTGTTTGTGTGTGTGTATGGGTGTGTGTATGTGTGTGGGTGTGTGGGTGTATATGTGTATGTGTGTGTGTGTGTGGGTGTGTGGGGGGTGTGTGTGGGTGTGTGTGTATGTGTGTTTGTGTGGGTGTTTGTGTGTGTTTGTGTGTGTATGTGTGTGTTTGTGTGTGTATGTGTGTGTGTGTGTGTGTGTGTGTGTTGAGTTCCTTGGATTAAAACCTGCCCTTGATCATAATAATAATATTATTTATGTCATGTGTACGTTATGTGTATAACATTATGTTTGATGTGTGGATTGTGTGATCAGCAAGTCATGTAAGTACGGCCTTGTTGTTTCTCATGTTATTATCGACTTACCAACTAACTAATGGGCATGATCTATATTAACTTTTCATGTGCTCGAGGTCATTGGTCACATTGCAAAATGTGCTCAAAGTGACCTGCATAGTGAAAAGTGTTCACAGATTTGGAACTAACTTTAATAACGATTGGTTATTGTGTTCAGCTTGACACATGGGTATAGATAGAATGCGCTTGGCCAAGGAGTTCATAACATTGCCATCCGGAAGTATAACGGACCAACACACAAACTCTGTGTAACCATGAACTTTTATAGTCTGGTTAATACAGTTTAGTGAGAACAACTCACAAACGCGGATGGCAAAAACAATAACAAAAGCCTGAGTGACGTCATCTGCATACTATGTATATTTACAACTTTTATAAACAAAGCAGCGTGTTTATATTTGTTCAGAAATGTCCAATCGTTGGACAGCAACAAATCACGTGGTCGATGACTCGGTTGGACGAAAACGTGAATATAGATCGCTCCCATTAACCAGTAGATTTTTGACCAATCAAAACATGAAGTTTTTGACACACCTTCACACGTGCTCGGACAAACCGTAGCCTTCGTTAACTTATATCCTGACATTGACGAAAAAAAAAATGACGTCAAAAGACAATCTTTGACCACAAAAGAAAACAAATCGTGAGTTGTATTCAGTAGTTCAACCGATGAACTCACTTGTTTCCTTGAGCTCTACTAACGACAACTCACGAGGCGGTCCACAAACCTAAAAAAATGACGTCAAACAGAGTTCTCGTGTCAGGCTATATATGTTAACGATGCCTCCGGTCAAACACAGTTGTTTGTTTATAGATAGTATGCAGATGACGTCACTCAGGCCTTTGTTATTGTTTTTGCCATCCGCGTTTGTGAGTTGTTCTCACTAAACTGTATTAACCAGACTATAAAAGTTCATGGTTACACAGAGTTTGTGTGTTGGTCCGTTATACTTCCGGATGGCAATGTTGTGAACTCCTTGGCCAGGCGCATTCTATCTATACACAATAACGTGAATGAAATCGCCCTGTCTTTGATTTGATCGTTGTTATTGTGCCAAATAATACCCAAATGGGTGACTAGTTATCATACGATTTTCTCGATCATGTTATTATTATTATAAATGTTTAAGTTTACACATGGTTTTCCGTGTTAGTGCTATTGATCAAGCGGTAGAACAGTGGGTCTTTTACTTAGACACATACCATCGATAGTAAAACCAGTGTAGTTCGCTATGCTTACCAATCACTGTCATTGTTTACATTATGACTATTGTCCGAGAGGCGTGGTTATCTAAGTGTATATAGAACGAAGTTGACGTCACTCAGGTCTTTGTTATTTTTGCTATCCATGTATAGATAGTATGCAGATGACGTCACTCAAGCCTTTGTTATTGTATTTTGCCATCCGCGTTTGTGAGTGATACTCACTATCTATAAACAACTGTATTAACCAGACTATAAAATTTCATGGTTACACAGAGTTTGTTTGTTGGTCCGTTATACTTCCGGATGGCAATGTTGTGAACTCCTTGGCCAAGCGCATTCTATCTATATGAGTAATTCTCACTAAACTGTATTAACCAGACTATAGATAGTATGCGCTTGGCTAATAAACTCATAACATTGCCATCCGGAAGTGTAACAAACCAACACACAAAACTGTGTGTAATCTTGAACGTTTATAGCCTGGTTAATACAGTTTAGTGAGAACTACTCACAAACGCGGATGGCAAAATACAATAACAAAGGCTTGAGTGACGTCATCTTCGTTCTATCTATAAAAGTTTGGTCCGTTATATTTCCGGATGGCAATGTTGTGAGTTTCTTAGCCAAGCGCACACTATTATCTATCAACGTTCAAGGTACGTACGTTATATTATCCGGCTGCTGGACGTTGTGGGTATTTTACCTATACGCATAGCATCACTACCATCTTTTATAACTTTACCATTCTTCACTTCTCTCACCTGGTATATAGACGTCTATATATATTTTTTTAAAAATATATTATCTTATTCCCACATTACGGTTCGCTGAATTTGAAAAGGGGAAAAATAATAACAATAATAATAATAATAATAACGTGAAAACTTCCATTGAGCTCTCGCTGAACACATTGCAAAATGTGTATGTTAATTAATTCTATAATATCGATACGATACGACGCGGTATGGATTGGAATGGATGAACACACCTGCGCTCCAATAAGTAAGTTTAAGGCGGCAATGCGTTTGTGAATAGGAAACAATTTTTTGTTGTAAAGCGTTTATTGCGCACTTTAATGGATATTGCGCTGTATATTTAAAAAAAAACCAAAAAAAAAACAACAAAACAAAAAAAAAAAAAAACCCCAAAAAAACCCAGAAAAACAAAAACAAAAAAAGAAACCCAAAAAACAACCAAACCAACAAACAAACAAACAGTATGAGCTTAAAATTATATTTAAAAAAAATGAGCTTTAATATAGAGCAATATCCGATAAACGTGCTCAAAGCGCTTTACAAGGGATCCCTGACCAACAGCAACACTTTTCCATGTAGGACTGGACACGACGCCTGTTAGGCGATATTACAATTTTTCCGAAGGAGACAAAGCTGTTTACGGCCAGGTACTCATTTTATACCTGAGTACAGTGAGAAAATGTGAGTAAAGAGCCTTTCCCCGAGGACTCAACTATACGGCGTTCGAACCCAGGACCTTCCGACCCGAAGGCGAGTGTCATATCAGAAGACCACATAGCCGCACACCGTATAGTAGTAGTAGTAGTAGTAGTAGTAGTAGTAGTAGTAGTAGTAGTAGTAGTAGTAGTAGTAGTAGTAGTAGTAGTTAGCCTGGCAGTCCGAATGACGCTTGCTGAGAATTGTGTGATTCAGTCATGGTCGATAAGTATAGCGTTTCTCTCCATCCATGTTGTTAATTGTTTCCATTGGTCACGGTCCTGGGCCAGAGTTTTGAGGCTGTCAAGATCTTGTTGTGACTTTAGTACGGAGGGCACTGCAATATTTCTTGGTTCTTCAGGGGTTCATGGGCATGATCTATATTAACTTTCCATGTGCTCGAGGTCATTGGTCACATTGCAAAAGGTGCTCAAAGTGACCCACATAGTGAAAAGTGTTCACAGCTTTCGAAATATCTAACATCACGATTGGTCATTTGATTCAGCTTGACACATGGGTATGTTTATAACATTTGTCAACAAAGCAGCGTGTTTACATTTGTTAAGAAATAACCAGCAATAAATCATGTGATTGATGACTTGGTTGGACGAAAACATAAATATAGATCGCTCCCATTCGGCCTCATCTGAATCCAGAAGTTTCTGGATTTCTCCCCGTACTACTCACCGCACATTGTATTTATAGTGTTCTATGATGTCGTGTAGCCTAGGGATATTTTTCCCTCACGGACGATCATTGATAAGTGGCATTCGAAAAAAGAAGAAAAAAAAACCACACAAAAAAAACCAAAACAAAACAAAAAAAAGATAAATTAAACCCCTCCCCCCAAAAAAAAAAAACAAAAAACAAAACAAACAAACCCAGAAAACAAAATCCTCACAAAGTAGGTACAGCAAAAATAAAAACAATAAATAAAAAAAAAAGCAACAAAAACGTTGAGCTTTTATATAGCACAATATCCACCGAATGTGCTAAAAAAACGTGCTTTACTAGAGATCCCAAGCCAACAGCAACACGCAACATGTAGGACGGAGGACGAGCTAAAGAAAAAAAACAAGTGTGTATGAAAGGTGCCAGCCAGACAAAGCAAGAAATAAAAGTGCAAGAAAAAAAAACTCATCCCCCCAAAAGAAAATCAGTCGAAAAATACAAGAAAAAAAAACCATCCAAAAAAAAATAGAGTCGAAAAATACAAGAAAAAAAAACCATCCAAAAAAAAAATAGAGTCGAAAAATACAAGAAAAAAACAAACAAAACATTCCCCCAAAAATACCAGTCGAAAAATACAAGAAAAAAAACCATCCCAAAGAAAAAGAGTCGAAAAATACAAGAAAAAAAAAAAACATCCCCCAAAAAATACCATTCGAAAAATATAAGAAAAAGATATAACATCCCAAATAAAATCAGTCTAAAGACACAAGAAAACACACACACACACACACACACACACACACACACACACACACACAGAAACAAACAAACCAATACCAACAAAAATCAGTCGATCTCAACTGATGTTTTAGGATAGCTAGGTTTTTTTTCCTTGTATTTTTCTTTCTTGCTTACTTACTTTGTCTGGCACCGACCTTACTTTCATATTCATACACACGACTTGTTCAGTTCTTTATCTCATACACCGTTGCCGTGCCCCTTAATTTCTTAATTTGATATATGTAATAAGTCAGACGAGACATGACGACGTCTGCTGTTGTTCAAATGTTACGTTATCCAATCAAATCGCGTGGCCTTGGGACTCGTTCCCTTTCACCTTTGACGTTTGATATACGGCAATTGGAAAAATACCTGCTGCTGCTTTTTTTTCTTTTTTCTTTCGTTTCCTTTTAATTTCCAAAGCATAATTGTGACCCTCCGTCTCAAAACGGTATTATGTCGGGGATGGTTCAGACCCCAAAAAGTGAATTTAGAGATAGATTGATGAGAAATTGGACCTTAGAAGTTTTTGCAATGCAAGAAATAGTCTTTATACTCCACCAGAACGTACAGAAATTAAACACAAATTGGATATTTGTGGCTATGAATTCAATTTCCCTTACCGAGTGGATCCCGACATAATACCGCTTCGATACGGTGGGTCACAATAATTAGTTAACCCTCTCCGTACCAACCATAGGAAAATCGTCCCATTACATTCACATACGATCCAACCAGCACCTACTTTTATAATTCAGATTTTTTTGTAAATCATTTTGTAAATCACACACTTTAAAGACAAATGTTTTATTACAGCTATCTATAAATAAAACGTGACACTGTGTTGTAGAGTTCATTTTGCTGATCAATATTATGCATAAAATGTATTTGTTGCTTGTCTGTTTGAGTGAAAAAAAACTATTTTTGTGTTGGGTGGGTGTGAAATTTTGGGAGCAATTCTGAAAATATCTGGTAGGGAAAGGGTTAACGAGCTAACTACCGTAGGTACTCTGGATAAAACACGTATTTAAAAATTTGGCCAGAAAACACCACGTCAAATATCGATCGATTTAAATGATCCTCATTTTGATCTCATATCAAACCTAGGACTTTGAATAAGGCTTCGCGAAGCCCCAGGTTTGATATTTTTTTTCCAAGACGAGGTTCATTTGAATCGATCGATATTTATTTGAAGGACGAGTTTTCTGGCCAAATTTTAAAATACGTGTTTCTCCAGGGTAGGACAGTAGGTAACTGGTATAATATATTATTATGCTCCAATCGAAAATCGCTGCTCGGTAATATTGGCCTTTCTTTTCTGTTTAATTTTCAAATGATAATATTTCAACCCTCTTATCAATGTTGTTATCAATTCAAATTGAAATCTTTGAACTAAAAGAAAAAAAAAATAGAAATTGAGCTTTTATATATTACCCACAAAACGTGCTCAAAGCGATTTATAAGGGGTCCCTGGCC
>NC_088374.1:18925152-18932652 GCF_034508935.2 Berghia stephanieae | reverse complement strand
TACATTGTATTTTTGGAATTTTAGTTGTGTTTTCAAAGTTTGGTTTGGTTCGGGGGGGGGGGGGGTCCCGTTGGCTCAGTTGGTAGAGCACTCGCCTCACACGCGAAGGGACCGAGATCGATTCCGCGTACTGTCGAGATTATTTTCTGACTCCCCTGCCCACCCAACAATGATTGGGTAGCTGGGTCTGATATATTTGGAGGAAATTACTTCGCGATAGACTAGCGTCCTACCCAAAGGATAGCACGCAATTGCTATTGTCTGTTTCACGCTATAGAAACCGGGATAAACTCCGGCTCCATGGGTGAAATGGCTCGGAAGGACTACTTTAAAAAATGTTTTAAGAAATGAGTTAATCTTTAAAAATTTGTTTGGGATTTTTGTTCGTATGGTTTATCCTACTGTATCTTATCTTATCTTATCTTATCTTACTAAAGGCTTAATATAGGAATTATCCTTTAGATGCCTTATACAATAGTTTATAATTGTGCGGCTATGTGGTCTAGTGGTATGACAATCGCTTTCGGATCGGAGGCTCTTGGGTTCGAGCCTAGCGCTCGGCGCATAGGTGAGTCCTTGGATAAGGCTCTTTACTCACATTCTCTCACCGTACTCAGGTGTAAAATGAGTACCTGGCCGTTAACAGCCTTGTCTTTGTCCGAGAAATTTTAATATCGCCTAACAGGCGTCATGTCCCGTCCTACACGTTAAATGTTGCTGTTGACCAGGGACCCCTTGTAAAGCGATTTGAGCACATTTAGTTGATATTGCGCTCTATAAAGCTCAATTTAATTTTTTTTTTTAATTACGGAATCTCATATAGCTTGCATTGTATCATTCACAGACAGTTTTACACAACTTTGACAGTAAGGAAAAATATCTATATCAATACGATAATGTAAATTCGAAAATTACTATCATAGAATACTGAAGTTATTGAAAAGTATTTGGTCATGATCGAATGAATCCTAAATGTACAAAGTTCATAGTATGATGAAATATTAATGACAACAATAATCATGAAAGCAACAACGATAACAATTATACATATGTCTCTAATAAATTATAATGATTTAACATTGTTTCAGATGTCATGCATTTTACTTGTTAACATTAATTTACAAGTCATGAAATTAATGGAAACAATTATATCTACATGACAATGCAAAATTTAAAAGATAAATAAATAAATGGATAAATAACTAAATAAACAAAGAAAAAACATATGAATAGATAAATTAATAAATAAATAAATAATACATTAACAAAATCAAATTGAATTTAAAAAATTAATTAATTAATTTTTAAAAAATAAGAATTAAAGAAGCTGATGTACAGAGAAGTGGTAAGACCAGGAATGAGATTAAAAAGTTAGCTCAGGATAGAGAAGGATGGAAACTGTTTGTCTGTGGCCTATAGATAGTATGCGCTTGGCTGAGAAGCTCATAACATTGCCATCCGGAAGTATAACGGACCAACACACAAAACTGTGTGTATCCATGAACGTTTATAGTCAGGTTAATACAGTTCAGTGAGCATTACTCATAAACGCGGATGGCAAAAAACAATAACAAAGACCTTCGATCTATCTATAGATAGTTCGAAGATGACGTCACTCAGCTCTTTGTTATTGTTTTTTGCCATCCGCGTTTATGAGTAATGCTCACTGAACTGTATTAACCTGACTATAAACGTTCATGGATACACACAGTTTTGTGTGTTGGTCCGTTATACTTCCGGATGGCAATGTTATGAGCTTCTTAGCCAAGCGCATTCTATCTATAGCGCTCATGTGCGGGTGTATGGTGGTGCAAAGCTGGTATGTAGACTGTGCGGCTATGTGGTCTAGTGGTATGACACTCGCTTTCGGATTGGAAGGTCTTGGGTTCGAGCCTCGCTCGGTGCATAGTTGAGTCCTTGGAAAAGAACTCTTTACTCACATTCTCTCACCGTGCTCAGGTGTAAAATGAGTACCTGGCCGTCAACAGAATTGTCTCTGTACGAATAAATATAATATCGCTTAACAGGCGTCATGTCCCGTCCTACATGTTAAGTGTTGCTGTTGGTCTGGGACCCCTTGTAAAACGCTTTGAGCACGTTTAGTGGATATTGCGCTATATAAAAGCTCAATGCTTTTTCAATGAAAAAAAATGTAGACTTCAGAGTTTTGATCCCTCGACTATCGATATATAATATATATGTGACCCACCGTATCAAAGCGGTATTATGTCGGGATCCACTCGGTAAGGGAAATTGAATTCATAGCCACAAATATCCAACTTGGGTTTAATTTCTGTACGTTATGGTGGAGTATAAAGACTATTTCTTGCATTGCAAAAACTTCTAAGCTCCAATTTCTCATCATTCTATCTCTAAACTCACTTTTTGGGGTCTGAACCATCCCGACATAATACCGTTTTGAGACGGAGGGTCACATATTATATAATACGTTATGTAATACATTTTTATGTGGATAAAACCCCGGGTCACGTGATTTTAAGTTAATTCGGTTACTGACTTATATTATCGAT
Organism: Berghia stephanieae; assembly: GCF_034508935.2. Classification (NCBI taxonomy): domain Eukaryota; kingdom Metazoa; phylum Mollusca; class Gastropoda; order Nudibranchia; family Aeolidiidae; genus Berghia; species Berghia stephanieae. The sequence continues at coordinate 18,930,121 of NC_088374.1, read as the reverse complement.
TGGTTTATACAGGTTGTCAAAATGAAACACATATATAAACACATACACACATACACACACACACTCTCTCTCTCTCTCTCTCACACACACACACACACTCATGCATGTTTATAATATGCACTTTTACAACATGCACATAGGATATGCATATGTGTGTGAGGGGGAGGGGGTGTTTGAGTGTGTGAGAGTGAGAGAAAGAGGGAGATAGATAGATAGATAGATAGATAGATAGATAGATAGATAGATAGATAGATAATAATGAAAGAAAGAAAAAGAAAGGAAGAGATGAGAGAGAGAGAGAGAGAGAGAGAGAGAGAGAAGGATAGATAATGAGAGAGAAAGAGATGGAGAGAAAATGAGGGAGAAAAATGGAGAGAGAGAGTGAGAGATAATGAGAGAGAGAAAGAGAGAGAGATGGAGAGAGACTGAGAGATGTAAAGAGAGAGAGAGAGAGAGAGAGAGAGAGAGAGAGAGAGAGAAATAATGAGAGAGAGAGAGAGAGGGGGAGAGAAATGGAGTGAGAGATATATAGATAGATAGATAGATAGATAGATAGATAGATAGATAGATAGATAGATAGATAGAGAGAGAGAGAGAGAGAGAGAGAGAGAGAGAGAGAGAGAGAGAGAGAGAGAGAGAGCTTACAGGCACAACCTCCTCAATCACTTACTCACTCCTATTCTACACAAGCTAAATCTAAGATCAGTTTTTGCGACTACCCCCCCCCCCCCCCCCCCTCCTTAACCAGCATATATCGCCCCCCTATCTCTCTCTCTCTCTCTCTCTCTCTCTCTCTCTCTCTCTTCTTCTATATATATATATATATATATATATATATATATATATATATATATATATATATATATATATAACTGGGGTGCGTGAGAGCTTGGGACCCGACCAATTCCAAGAACAAAACGCCGTGAACTTACAAGTACAACCTCCTCAATCACTCCTATTCTACACAGGATAAATTTTAGGTCAGGTTAGCCATATTTTGTGACCCCCCCCCCCCCGCATGTATCGCCTTTCTCTCTCTCTCTCTCTCTCTCTCTCTCTATCTATCTATCTCTCTATCTCTCTCTTTACTTCCCTTCTCTCTACCCCCCTGTCTGTCTGTCTCTCTCTCTGTCTCTCTCTCCTCACACACCATATCTCTCTTTCTTTCTTTTACTTGCTTTCATCTTCTAAGTCAGTTTGCGGCACTGCTCTTCTGCGGCGGACGCCTGGGTTATTCCAGTCTTCCCTGGGATTAGACGCTAAAGACAAATTTCCTCTATGGGATGAATAAAAGGATTGTAGTTAGTTTTTTTTTTATTTGTTCTACCGCTTGATCAATAGAAACAAAACAGAAAACATTGTGCAAACTTAAACGTTTAATTTGAAAGAGAAAATCTTATGAGAACTACTCACTCAACGGACGGTCTGAAAACAATAACAAAAAGCAAGGAAAGAGAAAGAAAGAAAGAAAGAGAGAGATAGATAGATAGGTAGATAGATAGATAGATTGATTGATAGATAGATAGATAGATAGAGAGAGGGAGAGAGAGAGAGAGAGAGAGAGAGAGAGAGATTGTGAGAGAGAGTGTGATAGAGAGTGTGCCTGTATGTGTGAGATAGGTTGTGGAGAGAGAGAGAGAGAGTTCGTGTGTTTGTGTCTGTGTGGGCACTAGAGAGATGGAGAGAGTGAGAAAGAGAGAGAGAGAGAGAGAGAGAGAGAGAGAGAGAGAGGTAGTATAAATAATAATAATAATAATAATAATAATAATAATAATAATAATAATAATAATAATAATAATAATAATGATAATAATAATAATAATAATAATAATAATAATAATAATAATAATAATATAATAATAATAATATAAAATAATAATAATAATAATAATGATAATAATAATAATAATAATAATGATGATGATAATAATAATAATAATAATAATAATAATAATAATAATAATAATAATAATAATAATAATAATAATAATAATAATAAATAATGATAATAATAATAATAATAATAATGATGATGATAATAATAATAATAATAATAATAATAATAATAATAATAATAATAATAATAATAATAATAATAATAATAATAATAATAATAATAATAATAATAATAATAATAATAATAATAATAATAATATATTTATATAGAGCCAAAACCCGCGTTGCCGCAGATCTAGGCACACATTGATATGAGGGCAAATCATACATCCTACATATAACAATTACACTACTAAGATATGATGGACTATAGGATTCAGTAGTATGATGTCACGCCGCCTGGCAACGGCGGCCTAATGGTTCTAAACAAAGAAAATCATTCCTTTTTATTTTTCATGCTGGCTAGAACTTTTCATATGCCTTGTGATCAGAATGTGTAAAAGTCAAAACATGATCAAATTTATGGGGTTTTTATCCTCTGGATACCCTTTATGCTCGCCGGAGAAATATTTCATACGGGCGTCCGCGATTGTTCCGATAGTTTAGAGCCAGTGTTGCTAAGTTATCATGCGTCATTAGGAAGGAAGTGACGTTACGACTATTGAATCCTATTTATATACACACAGTTCCATTCATAACATTGTTAAGACAAAGAAGAATTCATCAGGTGTGTTTTAACTCACTCAATCCTAGAGACTTTTGATACATTTCAAAATTGGAAGAAAAAAAAAATAATTGAGCATTTATATAGCGCAATATCCACTTAACGTGCTCAATGCGCTTTACAAGGGGTCCATGGTCAACAGCAACATTTAACATATAGGACGAGACATGACGCCTGTTAGGCGATATTACAATTTTTCGGGCAAAGACAATGCTGTTAACGGCCAGGTACTCATTTTACACCCGAGTACGGTGAGAGAATGTGAGTAAAGAGTCTTTTCCAAGGACTCAACTATGCGCCGAGCGAGGCTCGAACCCAGGACCTTCCGATCCGAAAGCGAGTGTCATACCACTAGACCACATAGCCGCACAGAAAAAAAAGTATTAAAAATGAACATGTACATAGATAGTTTTATTCAACTATCATTAACATTTAAAAACTAAAAACATTAACTTTGATACTATACGCCTATAATTTGTCTCAGAAAAACGTCATAAATAGGCACATGGGGTAAAAGTAATCCGGGTATGCTACGGATATAGTCGGTGTTAGGGTTGAGTGAGTTAAGGCACTTTTTGAAGGCTGCCTCTAATCTCACCCCGCCCCCCCCCCCCCCCCGGCCGATTGGATTACCGAAAAAAACGTCGCCGGCTTTTTGCGATTTGGATTTGATTGATTTTTTTTTTTTAATTGTGCAACTTGTGACAAGAAACTTAACAAATTACTGCATTACAACCTTTGGATTAAACATACAACAATTGTGGACTACTATTATGAAGACTAGCATCGGGGGGTGAGAATAGTCACTTCGCTTTTTGAATGTCATTTCAGACGAAAATAAAACACCCTACTTCTAGATAACATCTAATGGCAGTGAATTCCACATTGATATTTGGGGCGGCATGAGAAAATGCCCTATCAGTATCACATAATGTTTTCGAGCCTTTTTTGGATGTTCATCAAGGAGTTGATTTCTGGGTCTTCGGGATCAAGGAGGATCATAAGGACACAACAGATCTAATATTGAGCTTTTATATAGAGCAATATCCACTAAACGTGCTCAAAGCGCTTTACAAAGGGTCCCCTGACCAACACTTAACATGAAGGACGGTACATGAAACCTGTTAGGCGATATTATAATTTTTTTTCGGACAGAGACAACGCTGCTAACGGCCAGGTACTCATTTTACACCTGAGTAAGGTGAGAGAATGTGAGTAAAGAGCCTTTTTCAAGGACTCAACTGTGTGCCGAGCGAGGCTTGAACCCAGGACCTTCCAATCCGAAAGCGAGTGTCGTGCCACAAGACCACATAACCGCACAGATAGGATGATAGATAGGATGGTGCACAGAGGTCGATTTCATTCACTTTATGGTTTATAAACAATCAACTATGTTAGGTCAAAATCTAAAAAAACAAACAAACCAAAAAAAAAAACAAACAAACAAACAAACAAACAAAAAAAATTGAGCTTTTATATAGGGCAATACCCACTAAATGTGCTCAAAGCGCTTTTCAAAGGGTCCCTGACCAACAGCAGCACGTAACATGTAGAACGAGACATGACACCTGTTAGGCGATATTATTACAATTTTTTCGACAGAGATAACGCTGTTGACGACCAGGTACTCATTTTACACCTGAGTACGGTGAGAGAATGTGAGTAAAGAGTCAAATGGTACGACACTCGCTTTCGGATCGGAAGGTCCTGGGTTCGAGCCTCGCTCGCCCGGCGCATAGTTGAGACCTTGGAAAAGAATCTTTGCTCACATTCTCTCACCGTGCTCAGGTGTAAAATGAGTACCAGGCCGTTAACAGCGTTGTTCTGCCCGAAAAAAAAGAAATTCAATATCGCCTAACAGACGTCATCATGTCTCGTCCTACATGTTAAATGTTGTTGTTGGCCTGGAACCCCTTGTAAAGCGCTTTGAGACTTCGAGTGTATATTGCGCTTTATAAAAACTCTCATTAAATTAAATTAGGTGGACACACTACCGCCCCCCCCCTCCCCTCCCAATCCCCCCACTCCCCCCCCCCCACATCCCCCCCATTTTCATAACCTTTAAAACAATCAATAATATAATTAGTGACCAGCTTGACTTCCGGTGTTTGAATAACGTGAGAGAAAAATCCGCGTGTTGTCAACTCTCTTTGTTTTATACACATATTTTAAAAATTATATATTAGCAAGTTAACGATTGTATTCCCAACCAACAATGATCGACGAACGACGTAGTGGAAGAAACGAAAAACGAAGATCTGTCCTAAGACTTTGAGGAAATAATCTTTATTTTCTTCCACGTCGTCCGTCAATCGTTGTAGGTTGGGGCGGCCTCGCTTCCTCTTTCCT
>NC_088374.1:18900152-18917652 GCF_034508935.2 Berghia stephanieae | reverse complement strand
CTACTACTACTACTACTACTACTACTACTACTACTACTACTACTATTATTATTACGACTTCCTGTTACTACTACTACTACTACTACTACTACTACTACTACTACTACTACTACTACTACTACTACTACTACTATACTACTACTACTACTACTACTTTTATTACGACTACCTGCTACTACTACTACTACTACTACTACTACTACTACTACTACTACTACTACTACTACTACTACTACTACTATTATTGTTATTACGACTACCTGCTACTACTGCTACTGCTACTACTACTACTACTAACTACTACTACTACTACTACTACTACTACTACTATACAACTACTAACTACTACTACTACACTACTACTACACTACTACTACTACTACTACTACTAACTACTACTACTACTACTACAACTACTACTACTACTACTACTACTACTACTACTACTACTACTACTTTTATTTCGATACCTGCTACTACTACCACCACCACCACCACTACTTCTACCACCACCACCACTATTTCTTCTACCACTACTTTTTACAGCCCCTAGCATCTAGCATCTAGATAGTATCACTTAAACATGACACAAATTAGGTTAGACTTCGCGTACGAACCGAGTAGTCCAAAAATATTCTGGTTCATGTTTCTCTAAAAACCATAAGACCTGAATGTATAATTCAATAACAATTGATTCTCATAGTACCACGAATCAACTTGAAATGATAGTAACAAGCTAACTGTTGTTCTCGGAAAAGACACATTATTAAAAAAAAGAACAAACATATGGCCAGAAAAACTCGTTCTTGAAGTAGATCGATTTTTTAAAATGACTCTCATCTTTGTAAGAACTATCTAACCTGTTGTCTCTCGAGGTCCCAGGTTTGAGAGTATATATATCTCTATATATCTATCTATCTATCTATCTTTCTCTCTCTCTCTCTCTCTCTCTCTCTCTCTCTCTCTCTCTCTCTCTTGTATTCAATAGTTCAACCAATGAAATAACTTGTTTCCTTGAGCTCTACTAACGACAACTCACTAGACGCGACACAAACCTAAAACATTACGTCAAACTGCCAGTCCTAGAGGGTTCTTGCGTAGCCATCGTTATGTTATAGCCTGATACTGAAACCCAAAAAGACTGGCATTTGGACGTCATTATTTATTTTTTTTGCACCGTCTAGTGAAATGTCGTTAGTAGTGCTCATGGAAACAAGTCATTTCATTGGTTGAACTATTGAATACAACTCACGATTTGTTTTCTTTTGTTGCCAAAGACTGGCATTTTGACGTCATGTTTTGGTCAGTGTCAGGCTGTGCCATCGTTATGTTATAGCCTGACACTGAAATCGAAAAGGACTGGCAGTTTGACGCCACTATTTGGTTTTTGCACCGCCTGGTGAGTTGTCGTTAGTAGAGCTCATGGAAAAAGTGGTCCCATTGGTTGAACTATTGAATACAACTCACGATTTGTTTTCTTTTGTAGCAAAAGACTTGTCTTTTGACGTCATTTTTTGGTCAGTGTTAGGCCAAAGATAGTATGCGCTTGGCTAAGAAGCTCACAACATTTCCATCCGGAAGTATAACGGACCAACACACAAAACTATGTGTAACGATGAACTTTTATAGTCTGGATAATAAAGATAAGTGAGAATTACTCATAAAAAGTCTTTGGCAAAAAACAATAACGAAGACCCGACTGACGTCAACTTCATTAACCAAACTATAGATAGAATGCACTTGGCCAAGAAGTTCACAACATTACCATCCGGAAGTATAACAGACCAACACACAAACTCTGTGTTACCATGAACTTTTATAGTCTGGTTAATACAGTTTAGTGAGAACAACTCACAAACGCGGATGGCAAAAACAATAACAAAGGCCTGAGTGACGTCATCTGCATACTATCTATAAACGTTCAAGGTTACACATAGTTTTCTGTGTTGGTCCGTTATACTTCCGGATGGCAATGTAGTGAGCTTCTGAGCCAAGCGCATACTATCTGTATGGAGGGAATTTTTTTGCCATCCGCGTTTATGAGTAATTCTCACTAAACTGTATTAACCAGACTATAAACGTTCAAGGTTACACATAGTTTTATGTGTTGGTCCGTTATACTTCCGGATGGCAATGTTGTGAGTTTCTTAGCCAAGCGCATACTATCTATAAGTTAACGATGGCTACAGTTGGTGTCACCCGTCATGGATGGTATAACCCTTACAAATGTCGTGAGTTTTTGTGTTCACGCACAATTCACACCTACCCTAACTACCCTATCCTCCTCTCTACCAATTGTGACCCACCGTATCAAAGTGGTATTATGTGGGGATCCACTCGGTAAGGGAAATTGAATTCATAGCCACAAATATCCAACTTGGGTTTAATTTCTGTACGTTATGGTGGAGTATAAAGACTATTTCTTGCATTGCAAAAACTTCTAAGCTCCAATTTCTCATCATTCTATCTCTAAATTCAATTTTTGGGGTCTGAATCATCCCGACATAATACCGTTTTGAGGCGGAGGGTCACAATTGGATACTCGAAAACTGTTCTCAGTATCGCGTTGGCCTCTTGCCCTCCAACCCCACCATACCCCCCTCCTCCCCACCAACCCCCAACCCCCTCTCCTCCACCAATGCATTATTGATGCAATGTCATTCCATACAACAATAACGACGATACTCACCGTGCTATAAAACAACGACGGTACGAGGGTACTCACTCTAGTAGTCTAATCCAATTATGGTGCACGTGACAGCATACATACACCCTTACATCAGTGTGGTGGGGACATTCCACCTGTCCCACACGTTCTCACTCACTCACTCACTCACTCATTCACTCACTCACTCACTCACTCACTCACTCACTCACTCACTTGCTCACTCACTTACTCACTCACTCACTTACTCACTCACTTACTCACTCACTCACTCACTCACTCACTCAGTCCCATGACCAGCTGATCGTCGGGAGGACATGCGGGATGCAGACTTCACAGACTCACGCCACTTGTTAACGTCGCGGCAAAAAACAAACAAACAAAACAATTAAAAAACAAAACAAAAAACAAAACGGAAAAAAAGAAAAAACAAAAACAAAAACAAAGAAAACAAAAAACAAAAACAAAAGAATAACAAAAAACAAACATCAACAACAACAACCCCTCCCCTTAAAACAAACAAACAAAACAAAACAAAGAAAAACAAAACAAAAAAACAAAAAAACAAATAAACAAAAATCACAAACCGCAGAGCATCTGGTTGAGCGTTTCATTATGTTGTCACGTGACGAGGCGACTGGGCGGGTGTATGCATGCGACTGTACACGAACGAATGCGGCAACGAATAATTCGCCGTCCCCTGAACTAAAAATAATTGAGCTTTTATATAGCGCAATATCCACTAAATATGCTCAAAGCGCTTTCCAAAGTCTCCATGACCAACAGAAGCATGTAGAACGAGACATGACGCCTGTTTGGAGATTATACATTTTTTTTTATTACAGCCAGAGACAACACTGTTAACGACCAGGTACTCATTTTAAAACCTGAGTACGGTGAGAGAATGTGAGTAAAGAGCTTTTTCCAAAGACTTAACAATGCGCTGAGCGCGGCTAGTACCCAGGATCTTCCGATCCGAAAGCGAGTGTCATACCACAAGATCACATAGCAGCACAGTTAAAACGATACTTATACTCGTATACTCGGTTTGTGACGGATAATATTTAATATGTATTCGTATAATATAACCCCACAACTCAGGTAAGTCCATAGATAGTTCGAAGATGACGTCACTCAGGTCTTTGTTATTGTTTTTTGCCATCCGCGTTTATGAGTAATGCTCACTGAACCGTATTAACCTGACTATAAACGTTCATGGTTACACACAGTTTTGTGTGTTGGTCCGTTATACTTCCGGATGGCAATGTCATGAGCTTCTTAGCCAAGCGCATACTATCTTGTAATCCATCAAGCTGACAGGTCCATTGACGAATCATTGAGGTTTATCCGATAATCCAAGTGGTAATCTCATACAATAGTCTACGTCTAAGAGCACGTCTTTCTCTCTCTCTCTCTCTCTCTCTCTCTCTCTCTCTGTGTATGTGTGTTTGCATGTGTAATTATGTGTGTGGCCACGTGTGTGTATATGTGTGTGTGTGGCACTGTGTTTGTGTACATGTGTGTGTGCATGTGTGTGTGTCTGTGTGTATGTGTCAATGTGTGTGTATATGTGTCAATGTGCGTGTGTGCATGTGTGTGTATGTGTCAATGTGTGTGTTTGTGACCTGAGAAATCGGAAAACTGGATTACAACTCCATTTGATTCTTTTGTTATTGTTTGTTTTTTTTGTTTTGTTTTTTTTACATTTCGGATTGTGAGTAAGTGTAATTTGAAACTTGTTTTTATATATATTATTTTGTTTTGCTACTTAGGCCTTCCGATAACTCAGTTGTTAGAGCACTCGGCTTCACACGCATAGGGACTGCGGATCGATCCCAGGTGCAGTCGAAAGATTTTTTCTGAACCCCCCCCCCCACCCCGCCATGTCCACCCAGCAGTCATTGGGTATCTAGTGGGTCTGTTGATTCTAGTGGAAAGTACTTTGCGATAGATTTGCGCCTTATCCATAGGATAGCGAGTAATTTGCTTTTTTCAGTTTCACGCTATAGAAACCGGAATGAACTCCGATTTCATGAGCCTAATGGTTTTAAGAACTACTTTTCTTGTTGTTGTCCCTTACATATATTTGAGGTACATGAGCAATTTGGATTCAGTAGTCTGATGTCACGCCGCCCGGCAACGGCGGCCATCTTGGTTCTAAACAAAGAAAATCATTACTTTATATTCTTCATGCTGGCTAGAACTTTTCATATGTCTTGTAATCAGAATGTGTAAAAGTCAAAACATGATCAAATTTATGTATTTTTTTTCCTCTGGATACGCTTTTATGCTCGCCGGGGAAATATTTCATAAGGGCGTCCGCCATTGTTCCGATAGTTTAGAGCCAGTGTTACTAAGTTACCATACGTCATTAGGAAGGAAGTGACGTCACGACTGTTGAAGAGTATTCCTATTGTTCGTTTTACGCTATAGATAGAATGCGCTTGGCCAGGGAGTTCACAACATTGCCATCCGGAAGTATAAAGGACCAACACACAAACTCTGTGTAACCATGAACTTTTATAGTCTGGTTAATACAGTTTAGTGAGAACAACTCACAAACGCGGATGGCAAAAACAATAACAAAGGCCTGAGTGACGTCATCTGCATACTATCTATAGAAACCGGGATAACCCGTAGCCATCGTTAAGTTATAGATAGTTCGAAGATGACGTCACTCAAGCCTTTGTTATTGTATTTTGCCATCCGCGTTTGTGAGTAATGCTCACTGAACTTTATTATCCCGACTATAAACGTTCATGGATACACACGGTTTTGTGTGTGGGTCCGTTATACTTCCGGATGGCAATGTTATGAACTTCTTAGCCAAGCGCATACTATCTATAGCCTGACACTGACCTAAACATAACGTCGAAATGCCAGTCTTTGACCACAAAAGAAAACAAATCGTGAGTTGTATTCAATAGTTCAACCAAGGGACCACTTGTTTCCATGAGCACTACTAACAACTCACTAGGCGGTGCAAAAAAACAAATAATGATGTCAAAATGCCAGTCTTTTTGGGTTTCAGTGTCAGGCTATAACATCACGATGGCATTTTGACGTCATTTTTTGGTCAGTGTCAGGATATAAGTTAACGATGGCTACGCTGACACTGACCAAAAAATGACGTCAAAAGTCCAGTCTTTTGCCACAAAAGAAAACAAATCGTGAGTTGTATTCAATAGTTCAACCAATGAAATAACTTGTTTCCTTGAGCTGTACCCCCCCCCCATCCTGCCGCCCCCCCCCCCCATCATGGAGCACATTTTGTTGTTGTTGTTTTTTTTTTTGTTTTTTTTTTCTTTTTCGATGACTACAATATTGTGTGCAGCTGTGTGAGTGTGTCTATGTCAATATTGTATTGTTATAAATGTGTAACCAAATGACAAATTGCCACTTTTTTGAGGACAATAAAGATATATATTATTATTATTATTATTATTATTATTATTATTATTATTATTATTATTATTATTATTATTATTATTATTATTATTATTATTATTATTATTATTATTTTTATTATTATTTCAAATCATTTAATAAGTCGTTATGAAACCTTCGATGCATTTCATACGTAATGGAGCGTGTTCATAGAAATTCAATTTAACAAACACACATCAATGAAGAGATGCACTTGATATTATTAAATTATATAATGTAATCAAATGTTCCAAATCATTCATCCCACGATGAAATATTATGCAAGTTTATCAATAGTTTTCTGTGTTGGTCGACGTCGTTGGTGTGCGGCTATGTGGTCTAGTGGTATGACACTCGCTTTCGGATCGGAAGGTCCTGGGTTCGAGCCTCGCGCTCGGCGCATAGTTGAGTCCTTGGAAAAGGCCCTTTACTCACATTCTCTCACCGTGTAAAATGAGTACCTGGCCGTTAACAGAGTTGTCTTTGTCCGAAAAATTGTAATATCGCCTAACAGGCGTCATGTCCCTTCCTACATGTTAAATGTTGCTGTTGACTAGAGACCACTTGTAAAGCACATTTAGTGGATATTGCGCTATATAAAGCTCAATCATTACATATAATATATACAGGTCTGACATTCGAACCCACTTATGGGCCAAGTTTAACATTGTTGTAATGGACAATATTTTGCGTCATTTTTTTTACAAAAAAGATTTCCATTACAACAATGAGCCCATACATAAGGAATTGGGTTATCAGACCTGCAATAAGTGCACGTCGGTGTTGGTACATTTCATCTGGTTGACGAATGTGGTGACATTTTTTGTGTTTTAAAAAAAAATGTTTATTAAAACGCTAATAATTGATAATATATTCCATCTTGCCAAACAAACCCTTTATCAGGAACGACAATTTATTCACTTGAAAAGAATAGACGGAACAAAACTAACGTGAGTTAACTCTTCTTTTTTTACACACTCGCCAAACAAACCCTTAATCAGGAACGACAAAATTTCACTTGAAAAGTATATAAGGAACGAAACTGACGTCAGTTAACCCTTTCCTTACCAGAATTTTCCCCAAAATTTCACTCCCACACACCACAAAAATTGTTTTTTCTCACTGAAACAGAAAAGCAACAAATACTTTACACCACAGTGTCACGTTTTTATAGCTATAGATAGTATGCAGATGACGTCACTCAGGCCTTTGTTATTGTTTTTGCCATCCGCATTTGTGAGTTGTTCTCACTAAACTGTATTAACCGGACTATAAAAGTTCATGGTTACACAGAGTTTGTGTGTTGGTCCGTTATACTTCCGGATGGCAATGTTGTGAACTCCTTGGCCAAGCGCATTCTAGCTATAATAAACATTTTTCTTTCAATCGTGTGATTTACAAAAGAAATCTGAATGATAAAAGTGCTGGTTGGATCATAACGACTGTGACGATTTTCCTATGGTTGGTGAGGAGAGGGTTAACTCTAATTCTTTTCAGGCAGCCATTTTTAGCGATCAGTTTTCACTAAATTCTAAATTCTATCAATCAAACTATCAACGTTCCCATCGTTATGTTTTACTGAAATCCAAAAGGACTGGCAGTTTGACGTCATTTTTAATGTTTTTTGCACCGCCTAGTGAGATGTCGTTAGTAGAGCTCATGGAAACAAGTTATTTCATTGGTTGAACTAATGAATACAACTCAAGATACGATGTTACAGATAGTTTTGTGTGTTGGTCCGGTACCTTTATATCCGACTATCAGATTTTGTGAGCATTTTACATAAACGCATAACATCAATTTGACTGCTTTTTTAATTTTTTTTTTTTTGGATACACCATACCTTAATTTCACATCTAAATATTTTTAGGGGCAGCGTGGCTCAGTGGTATGGTCTTTGCTTCCTACCCGAAAGGTACCGAGTTCAATCACCCGCCGCTGCGTTGTGTGGCCTTGAGCAAGTCACCTTGCCCTAGCTCACTTTACGGTGCTGCTATGCGGCTGACGCCTGGGTTATTCCAGTCTTCCCTTGGCATAGACCCTAAAGACAAATTTCCCCTTGGGGATGAATAAAGGGAATTTTTTATTTTTTTTTGATTACTATCTCTACCGCTTCGACTGTGCTTTACGTGCCTTTATTGGGAATGAGATTAGCGGCAGAGTAGCGTCCCTTGATTGGACGTCACCCATAGTCTGTGACGTCACCGGCGGAAAAGTTATTAGAGAGAGAACGTCATGTTGGTTGTGCGCATGCGTCTCTCGTCCTCAAGTGACGCTACTCTTCCGCTAATCTCATTCCCTATAGTCTATTTTAAGAAGTTGTTCTTCAATATTAACATTTCTAAGAATATAAAATATCGTTAATAATAGTTTTAAAGACACACTAAGAACGGACCTGTGTTGTTACGTTTGTTTTGCACACCACCCTGTCTCGTGAGTGTCGGTCCGGTACCTTTATATATCCGGCTGGCGGATGTTGTGCGCATTTTACATAAACGTATAACATCAATTTGACTGATTAAAAAAAATAAAAATTGGGATCCACCATACCTTACTAACTGTACCCGATTCGACTGTGTTTTTCGTGCCTTTATAGTCTATTTTAAGAGGTTGTTCTTCGATAATAATAAGATTTCTAAGATAATAAAATATCGTTAATAATAGTTTTAAAGACACACTAAGAACAGACCTGTGTTACGTTTGTTTTGCACACCACCCTGTCTCGTGAGTGAGTGAGACTTTTATTCTCATGGCTAAATTGTGGCTATTATCATTACTACTACTACTACTACTACACTATCGTTGTTGTCATTCTCATGGATGGGACGGACAAGCGACACCGCCGTCTCCGATACGCCGATGACCTTCCACTAGAAGAGTATCAGGTCTCCTTGTTCAACCGATTTCTAGGGCAGCACGCTTTCGACTGGACCACGCACGCCGGGTCAGGTAAATCGATTGATAAATATAAGTAGTTTTTTTAACTCTCTCCTTACCAGCTATTTGTGACCTATCGTCTCAAAACGGTATTATGTCGGAACGAACCATATGCTTAAATGCCGAATTAAATGTTAAACTGGTCAAAAATATAAATTGTTGATAAAAGCACCCTAAAATATGGTATCCATTATCCTCAATATAACATAAAAACTCAATACAAGTCTGATATTTCTGGCTATAAATTCAATTTTCAACACCTTAACCAACCCGACTTAATACTGTTTTGAGGCGGAGGGTCACATTTTTAGAATTTCCCCCGAAAATTCACACCCACCAGGCACAAAAATAGACTTTTCTTACTCAAACAAAAAAATAACAAATGAGTTCAACACAGTGTTTAGTATTTCTAGCTGTTATCAAAGCATTTTTTAAAATGTTGTGATGTACAAGAGAAATCAGAATAAGAAAATGGTTGGTTGGAACCTTACGAATGTGACGATTTTCCTATGGGTGGTAAGGAGAGGGTTAAATACTTATTTATTTATATATATATATATATATATATATATATATATATATATATATATATATATATATATATATTGTTGTTAATAACGAAATTATCCCATATTATCCCATTCCTTTGTAGTGTTTCAGTACCCTGTTTTGTTGATAAAGGGGAAACCCGAAACGTCCACTTTATCTGTTTTCGTTTATTAAATTGAAGAAACTCTTACATTCAATTTCATATTGTTATTTATGTCTTTTTTTTTTTTTAACTGACGTCTGAAATGAGCTAGGTGTGTAGAAAGCGCCGTAAAACCATGAAAAACAAAACAAAACAAAAACAAACCATTCCTTGTAACATGATAGGTGGGTGGGTGGGGGGGGGGGGGGTTGAGGTACAGATGGGGATAAGTTAAGTAGTTTTTCAGAGCCATTGGACCCATGGGAGCCGAAGTTTATCCCGGTTTCTTTAGCGTGAAACTGACAATAATAATTGCTTGCTACCCTTTGGATAGGACGTTATAAGTCTATCGCAAAGTACTTTCCGCCAGGTCTAACAGACCCAGCTACCCAATCACTGCTGTGGGTGGACAAAGGGGGTTCAGAAAAATAAAAATCTCATCGACTTCACCCGGGATGGATATCGGTCTTTTTGCGTGTGATGCGAGTGCTCTACCAACTGAGCTATCGGGACCCCCGAGGATAAGTAAGGCATTGTGCGGCTATGTGGTCTAGTGGTACGACACTCGCTTTCGGATCGGAAGGTCCTGGGTTCGAGCCTCGTGCTCGGCGCATAGTTGAGTCCTTGGAAAAGGCTCTTTACTCACTTTCTCACACCGTACTCAGGTGTAAAATGACTACCTGGCCGTTAACAGCGTTGTCTTTGTCCGAAAAATTGTAATATCGCCTAACAGGCGGCATGTCCCGTCCTACATGTTAAATGTTGCTGTTGACCAGGGACCCCTTGTAAAGCGCTTTGAGCACATTTAGTGGATATTGCGCTATATAAAAGCTCAATTGTGAAATTCGTTTAACCCTCTCCTTACCACCCATAGGAAAATCGTCACATTTGTTACGATGCAACCAGCATTTTTCTCATTCACATTTCTTTTCTACATCATAATAATATTTAAACAAAAATGTTTGCTATAGTTAAAGTTTATTAACACTGTATTGAGGAGCTCGTTTAACAAAAAAAATGTATAGCAAGAACTACCAGATTTTGTGTTTTTTAGTGAAAGACATCTATTTTTGTATAGATAGTATGCGCTTGACTAAGAAGCTCATAACATTGCCATCCGGAAGTACAACGGACCAACACACAAAACTGTGTATCCATGAACGTTTATAGTCGGGTTAATACAGCATCAGTGAGCATTACTCATAAACGCGGATGGCAAAAAACAATAACAAAGACTTGAATGACGTTATCTTCGAACTATCTATAGGAAAATCGTCACATTTGTTACGATCTTAAACATTTTTCTCATTCAGATTTCTTTTGTACATTTAATATTTTGAACAAAAATGTTTGCTATAGTTATATTATAGTAACACTGTGTTGAAGAGCTCGTTTAACAAAAAAAATGTATAGCAAGAACTAAAAGATTTTGTGTTTTTTAGTGAAATACATCTATTTTTGTAACTGTTGGATGTGAAGTTTTGGGGAAAATCCGGAAAATGGCCGGTATGGAGAGAGTTAATACGTAAAACTAGAGAATTGTGCTATATAAGTGTGAATATTATAAATGCTGAAATGCTGAAAACTTATATAGCGCTATAACTCCGAGACACCAGACTCTAAGCGCTTAAATTATCTTTTTTTTTCTCATGTGTCTTCCTTCATCATTTCCGCGATCCCAATATCATCACCCCCAATGTTAGATGCTTGCCATGACCTTTAACCTTCAGTATCATTTAGTCTAAGTATTCGTCGTATCCGATGATGCATTATACATGGCAACCCTTGACCTCTCGCTGATTTGCATATTGTTCCCGTAGTGGAATTTGTATAGAGTCATGGACGCTATTGACGTTATGGCATTGAGTGCAAGCGGATATGTGGTCTTGTGGTATGACACTCGTTTTATGGGTGGGGTTCCCGACCTTCCTTAGTTGGCAGGGAGGTACTTGTTCTGTCTTCTATCCCACTGTATCTGTTTTCCAATTGCTTTCCGTCTTTGTCGTAGAATGAGATTACTTAGTTTTGTCAACACCATGGCCGAGTCCTTGGCTGGGAGGGAAACAGTCAAATGCATAGTTATTGTTTTGGGAGATGATATTTTTTTCCTTGTAAATCATCTCTCTGTTATGTATTATTATACGTGTTATTTTGAATTTATAATGTAAGCATTTGAGTGTATTCCTCTTTGTTGGATTTTGTGCTCGTGTGTAGGTGAGACTTATAGATGATCTCAAACTAAGTACATTGATGGTATGCTCTTGGAATCTACATCTGATCCCTATTTGTTCCCAGTTCCCCAATGTCTTACTTTTTCTTGGGTGCTTTAATTGTAATTCTAGACCTTTTTACTATCCCATTTTCTTCCTTTTTACTGGCGCTGATATGACCTAAATGTGTTGCAAGCGCCGTAAAACCCTTAAAAACAACAAAAAAAAAAACAAAACAAAAACAAAACAAAAAAAATAAAAATAAAACAAACACTCGCTTTAAAATGATAATAAAAAAATAAGATTCCCTTTATTCATCCAATAGGAGAAATTTGTCTCTAAGGTCTGTTCCAAGGGAAGACTGGAATAACCCAGAAGTCAGCCGCAGAGCAGCGCCGCAACTTGAGCTAGGGCGAGGTGACTTGCTCAAGGCCACACAACGCAGTGGGTTCCAGCTTAGCCAACGTTATGTTATAGCCTGACACTGAAATCCAAAAAGACTGGCAGTTTGACATCATTATTGGTTTTTTGCACCGCCTAGTGAGTTGTCGTTAGTAGAGCTCATGGAAACAAGTTATTTTATTGGTTGAACTATTGAATACAACTCACGATTTGTTTTCTTTTGTGGCCAAAAACTGGCATTTTGACTTCATTTTTTTGGTCAGTATCAGGCCATAACTTTACGAAGGCCACGGTTCCAGTGTCAGGCTATATTATGTTAACGATGGCTACGCTTTGGCCCCATACCCTGTTATGAGCCATGTTTGTGGACCTGTGGCCCACACGATTCACTATATGAATCTCATTACGGAGAGTGGCTATTATACAATCTTTGACATTTCATCTATAGATAGTATGCGCTTGGCTAAGAAGCTCATAACATTGCCATCCGGAAGTATAACGGACCAACACACAAAACTGTGTGTATCCATGAACGTTTATAGTCAGGTTGATACAGTTCAATAAGCATTACTCATAAACGCGGATGGCAAAAAACAATAACAAAGACCTGAGTGACGTCATCTTCGAACTATCTATAGATAGTATGCGCTTGGTTAAGAAGCTCAAAACATTGCCATCCGGGACCAACACACAAAACTGTGTGTAATCATGAACTTTTATAGTCAGGTTGATACAGTTTAGTGAGAATCACTCACAAACGCGAATGGCAAAATACAATAACAAAGGCTTGAGTGACGTCATCTTCGTTCTATCTATATCTGTCACTCTTTGGTTCGACATGGGATGCCATTTCCGATACAAATACACATCTTCACACACACACAAACACACAGACGCATACAAAGACACACACACACACATACACACTCATACACACATACAGTTAACAGTATTCTCTCCCTCTCTAACTCCCCTTCTGTCTTTTTTCTCTCTCTATTTCACTTTAACACCCCTCCCCCCTTTGTCTCTCTCTAAGTCTCTTTTTCTCTCACTCTCTCTCTCTCTCTCTCTCTCTCTCTCTCTCTCTCACTCTCTCTCTCTCTCTCTCTCTCTCTGTCTTCATATTTTTTTTTCACTCTCCCACTCGTTGTTACTTATGACCCTCTTTTAAACATGTCACACACACACACAAACACATACACACACTTTACCCCCTCCCCTTTCCACACACACACACACACACACACACACACACACACGCCATACGGCAGTGCAAAACCATCAAAGAGGTGGCGTTTATTATTATTATTATTATTATTATTATATTATATTATTATATTATTATTATTATTATTATTATTATTATTATTATTATTATTATTATTATTATCATTGTAAACGGCCAGGTACTCATTTTACACCTGAGTACGGTGAGAGAATGTGAGTAAAGAGCCTCTTCCAAGGACTGAACTATGCGCCGAGCGAGGCCCGAACTCAGGACCTTCCCATCCGAAAGCGAGTGTCATACCACAAAACCACATAGCCGTGCCTCCATTAACACTGAGACTGGGACTTCTACCAAGTCTTTAAATGAACTCCCAAATTTGAGAGCAATTATCGATCATAAGAAGGACGAGTTTTCTGGCCTAAATTTTAAATACGCCTTTTTTTCAGAGTACAAAACCATGGATATTTTTCTCTAGATATCTTTTTTTTTGTTTCGTTTTGTTTTGTTTTATGTTCGTTTATGCAAATGTCATTTTCTAGGGGCAATAATACGTTTCTTTTATTTTTCTCACGGGACATTTTCTTCCGTGTCTAAATGAATGAAGCGTTGTGGTGTGTATTTAGCATGAGTCTCTGTGGATCGAATGGCGTTCACATCTTTTGCTTTATTTATTTATTTAATGTGGCTGTGTGGTATCTTGTGGTGTATCTTACCGTAGCCATCGTTATGTTATATCCTGCTACTGAAATCCAAAAGGACTGGCAGTTTGACGTCATTTTTTGGTCAGTATCAGCGTAGCCATCGTTATGTTATAGCCTGATACTGAAATCCAAAAGACTGGCAGTTTGACGTCATTTTTTGGTCAGTATCAGCGTAGCCATCGTTATGTTATATCCAGCTACTGAAATCCAAAAGGACTGGCAGTTTGACGTCATTTTTTGGTCAGTATCAGCGTAGCCATCGTTATGTTATATCCTGCTACTGAAATCCAAAAGGACTGGCAGTTTGACGTCATTTTTTGGTCAGTATCAGCGTAGCCATCGTTATGTTATATCCTGCTACTGAAATCCAAAAGGACTGGCAGTTTGACGTCATTTTTTGGTCAGTATCAGCTTAGCCATCGTTATGTTATATCCTGCTACTGAAATCCAAAAGGACTGGCAGTTTGACGTCATTTTTTGGTCAGTATCACCGTAGCCATCGTTATGTTATATCCTGCTACTGAAATCCAAAAGGACTGGCAGTTTGACGTCATTTTTTGGTCAGTATCAGCGTAGCCATCGTTATGTTATATCCTGCTACTGAAATCCAAAAGGACTGGCAGTTTGACGTCATTTTTTGGTCAGTATCAGCTTAGCCATCGTTATGTTATATCCTGCTACTGAAATCCAAAAGGACTGGCAGTTTGACGTCATTTTTTGGTCAGTATCAGCGTAGCCATCGTTATGTTATAGCCTGATACTGAAATCCAAAAGGACTGGCAGTTTGACGTCATTATTTGGTTTTTGCACCGCCTAGTGAGTGTTCGTTAGTAGAGCTCATGGAAACAAGTTATTTCATTGTTTGAACTATTGAATACAACTCACGATTTGTTTTCTTTTGTGGCAAAAGACTGGCATTTTGACGTCATTTTTTGGTTTGTATCAGGCTATAACTTTACGAAGGCCACGGTATGACAATTGCCTTTCCAGGCTTTTCCACTAGCAAGAGCTGAGGAGACTTTGGGTTTGCAGCCAATCGACTTCTGTCGAGAAACCTGCTTAACAGCACGCTCACTGCATCAGTGGGGACTTTCCACCAGTCCGAATGTAGCAGTTGTGGTAACGAGACCTGTTGAGAAAATTTGTAACATCACCTAACAGGCATCGGGCAGGGACCCTTTGTAAAGCAGTTTGAGCACATGAAGCGGATATTGCTCTCTAAATGAAAGCTCAAGATAATGGGTCCCATTTTACATATGCTTTATCAACACCTAATTAACTGAATCTGGTCAACTGGCTGTACAAAGAGCAATTATGGTGTAGTAATGAGCGCTGGGTGTAGTAATGAGCGCTGGTTTGATTGAGACAGGTCATTCCAATCTTTGTAACACGCCATTACTCAGAATGGCCATTGTTATAATCAAAGCATCTCTCGTATCATTATTGGTAATATTTCCACCACTGCAACCACCAGCACCATTGTAATATATTTACCTACATTACTACAACAACAACAACAACAACAACAACTACTACTACTACTACTACCACTACTACTACTACTACTACTACTACTACTACTACTACTACTACTACTACTACTACTACTACTACTACTACTACTACTACTACTACTACTACTACTACTACTACTACTACTACTAACTACTACTACTACTTCTACTACTACTACTACAACAACAACTGCTACTACTACTACTACTACTACTACTACTACTACTACTACTACTACTACTACTACTACTACTACTACACACTACTACTACTACTACTACTACTACTACTACTACTACTACTACTACTACTACTACTACTACAACTACTACTACTACTACTACTTACTACTACTACTACTACTACTACTACTAACCCACTACACTACTACTACTACCACTACTACTACTACTATACTACTAACTACATACACTACTACTACTACTACTACTACTACTACTACTACTACTACTACTACTACTACTACTACACTACTTCTACTACTACCACTACACTACTACTACTACTACCACCTACACCACTACTACTACTACTACTACTACTACTACTACTACTACTACTACTACTACTACTACTACTACACAACTACCACTACTACACTACACTACACTACTACCACTACACTACTCACACCACTACTACTACTACTACTACTACTACTACTACTACTACTACTACTACTACCACTACTACTACTACTACACTACTACTACTACTACTACTACTACTACCACTACTACTACTACTACCACCACTACACTACTACTACCACCACCACCACCACCACCACCACCACACACCACCACCACCACCACCACAACTGCCATCACCACTAATAACACAACTTCCACTCACCATCCCCTCCCACTGTGAAATTCCATTAATAAATAAACAACAATCGTCTCCTTTCTTTTCTTATCTTATCTTAATTTCAATATTATCACCTACTCGCGACATTCACCACAACACTGACATTTTTATCCCAGCCTCATAATATAATACAATACACCAATTCCACTACTACACAAATTCTATATTATACATACTACTATAATATATCATTACTGGTACTATTTATCTCCCCTATTAGCCTGGCCATTAGCGTTATTGCCTGGTGAACACTTGGCCCCCAAAAGACCCCACAACCTTCAGCAAACAAACGCCTTTCTCCCATTGGTCCTCCATCCCGGACAAGCTCCCAGGGTTTGTTTGTTTGTGCTGGAGAATAGGAAGGTCTCCAGTCGGAGCCGATCGGGCTTATGGGAAGGCACGCAAAGTTCTCGGATTCTTATTTCTTATTTGTTTTGGCTGCGACCAGCGTATTATATCGATATATCGTTAGGGGTGACAAAATGTTGTGGGGGATTGATTGGTTTTGTGAAATTATTATGTTGTGTGAAACTGTTTGCACGAAAACGTTGTTGGGAGTCATTTGTGACCCGCTGACTCAAAACGGTATCATATAAGAGTGAACTTTGTGCTAAATATTGAATTTATATCACAAATTACTATATCAAACGATTTTGAGGCGCCCCTATTATCATTTGTAAAGAGCAACAAACAAAAGTTTTGAAATTGTTTTTGAACTAAGAAAAAATACAAAACAACAAAATCCAAAAAGAAAAAAAAACAAACAAAAGAAAAACACAAACAAAACAAAGATACAAACACACAAACAAACAAAAGAAAAACGAAAACAAACAA
>NC_088374.1:18882458-18887458 GCF_034508935.2 Berghia stephanieae | reverse complement strand
GCAAGCTTTTCTGTTACTATTGAAAATATATATATCTCATTTATATTACTCTTTCTTACCCATGGTATATTTTTTATCAGCATGTACTCAGCGTTCAATAATACAACATATTTGATTTTACCGTATATGGTTTAATCATCTCCTTACCACCTGCATCCAAATCGTCACATTTGTTACGACACAATAAACATTTCTCTTATTCAGATGTATTTTGTACATCACAAACCTTGAAGAATGATCTTTATGTAATTAATAAGAACACGAAGTTGTCCTGCAGGTAGCTTGTTTGAGAAAATCAATTTTTCTGCTGGGTAAGCCTGCCTTTTTGGGGAAAAAAAACAAACCCGAAAATGATCGGTAAGGAGAGAGTTAATATACATTTTTCGACAAAAGCAGTCGATATGAAGGCTATGAGAACTTTTATAGGGAGCATGCTAGAACCGTAGCAGCCACGTCACTCATTTCACGGTTCCACCCATTCGCCGACAGCCTACACACGTGATAGTCAAAACATGTACAGACAAATCACTTAAATTTGTCAGCAATCTTTCATTTCAAGTTTATTTTTAATCAACGTTTTTATATCACCATTGAAAATAAACATATCATTTAAATATTACTCTTATTCTGTGGGTTTTTTTTATCTGCATGTTTTCAGGGTTTTAATACTATATATTATGTGATTTTACCTTATATGATTTAATATACATTGGGCGCCATATGCATTCTATGAAGGCCATGAGGACTTTTATAGGGAGCACACTGGAACCGTGACAGCCGTAGCCATCGTTTATTTATAGCCTGACACTAGAACCCTCCAGGAATTATAGTCTGACGTCATTTTAAAGGTTTGTGGAGTTTCTAGTGAGTTGTCGTTAGTAGAGCTCAAGGAAACAAGTGATTCCATTGGTTGAACTATTGAATACAACTGCGCACGATTTGTTTTCTTTTGTGGCCAAAGACTTCTCTTTTGACATCAGTCTTTGGTCATTGTCAGTGGTCATGCTATAGATAGTATGTAGATGACGTCACTCAGGCCTTTGTTATTGTTTTTGCCATCTGCGTTTGTGAGTTGTTCTCACTAAACTGTATTAACCAGACTATAAAAGTTTATGGTTACACAGAGTTTGTGTGTTGGTCCGTTATACTTCCGGATGGCAATGTTGTGACTCCTTGGCCAAGCGCATTCTATCTATAAGATTACGATGGCAACGGACAGCCACGTCTCACGATTCCACCCATTCGCCGACAGCCTACACACGTGATAGTCAAAACCTGTACAGACAAATCGCTTATTCGTCAGCAATCTTTTATTTCAAGTTTATTTTTAATCAACGTTTTTATATCACTATTGAAAATAAACATATCATTTAAATATTACTCTTATTCAATGGTTTTTTTATCAGCATGTTCCCGGCGTTTATTACTACATAATATGTGATTTTACCTTATATGGTTTACAATACAGTTGGCGACATAAACATTATTTATGACGGCTATGAGGACTTTTATAGGGAGTACACTGGACCGTTAAGCCACGTCATTCATTTCACCTTCCCTTTTGATTCAACGACATCCGACACACGCTTTGAATCACTTATTTGTGACCCACCGTATCAAAGCGGTATTATGTCGGGATCCACTCGGTAAGGGAAATTGAATTCATAGCCACAAATATCCAACTTGGGTTTAATTTATGTACGTTATGCTGGAGTATAAAGACTATTTCTTGCATTGCAAAAACTTCTAAGCTCCAATTTCTCATCATTCTATCTCTAAATTCACTTTTTGGGGTCTGAATCATCCCGACATAATACCGTTTTGAGACGGAGGGTCACATTTGTCAGTACTCCTTTATTTCAAGTTCGTTTTTAATCAAAGGTTTTCTTTTGAAAGCCTCATTGAAGACAGGGTAGCTACTTCCTTTCAGTTTTCTGTGAATGAGTTTTATTGATTTCATTGAATGATATAAGTACAAGATCGCATGTGCTTATAGATAGTATGCATACGCCCTTACGAGCACTTTTTTGGTGGAAAAGGGGCGCTATAGAAATTACGCATTAATATTTATATCATTTATTGAAAATGAATATATTGTTTATATATTACTCTTTTTTCCAGTGTTTTTGTCAGCATGTTCTCAGCGTTTAACACCATATATTATTTGATTTTATCGAATACGGTTTGATACTCATTTTGGCGACATATGTGACCCTCCTTCTTAAAATGGTATTATGTCGGGATGATTCAGACCCCAAAAAGTGAATTTAGAGATAGAATGATGAGAAATTGGAGCTTAGAAGTTTTTGCAATGAAAGAAATAGTCTTTACACTCCAGCATGACGTACAGAAATTAAACCCAAGTTGGATATTTGTGGCTATGAATTCAATTTCCCTTACCGAGTGGAAGCCGACATAATACCGCTTTGATACGGTGGGTCACATATTATTTTATTTTATCGAATACGATTTGATACTCATTTTGACGACATATGAAGTCTTTATGCAGGCTTTAGACTTTTCAAGGGAGGACATTGATTGGAACCGTGGCAGCCACGTCACTCATATCACGGTTCCACCTATTCGCCGACATCCGACAGCCTACACACGTGATAGTCAAAACCTGTACAGACGAATCGCTTATTTGTCAGCAGTCCTTTATGTGGTCTTGTGGTATGACACTCGCTTTCGGATCGGAAGGTCATGAGTTCGAGCCTCGCGCTTGGCATTTTGGCTTTACAACACCTTTTTAAAAAAAAAAAAAAATATTTTTAGCAAATGTAACCCAAGTTTTTGTATCGGGTTTTATTTTAATGCTTTTTTAATTATTTTTTTTTTTTTTTACGATAACTACTATGTTACTAGTGTGCACCTTGTGTGAGTGTGTCTATGTCAATATTGTATTGTTATAAATGTGTAACCAAATGACAAATTGCCACTTTTTTGGGGACAATAAAGAATTATTATTATTATTATTATTATTATTATTATTATTATTATTATTATTATTATTATTATTATTATTATTATTATTATTATTATTATTATTATTATTATTATTATTATTATTATTATTAAACCTGGCCGTCAAAAGCGTTGTCTATGTTGAAAAAAAAAATGGCAATATCGCCTCAGAGGCATCATGTCTTGTTCTACATGTTACGTGTTGGTCAGAGACCCTTGTTACTCTAAACAAAGCGTCCCTGACCAACAGCAACACTTTGACTTCGAGCACACGCTTTGTTTATTTTTAATGGAAAATATAGTAAAAACACACGGCAAGACTTTTATATTACGTTTGAATGTTTTATTGAGTCGTGTATTTGATATAGATATCTCTAGTTGATATTTTCAAAAAATAATGGAACAAAAAACCAACATCACACATTTGTGACCCACCGTATCAAAGCGGTATTATGTCGGGATCCACTCGGTAAGGGAAATTGAATTCATAGCCACAAATATCCAACTTGGGTTTAATTTCTGTACGTTATGCTGGAGTATAAAGACTATTTCTTGCATTGCAAAAACTTCTAAGCTCCAATTTCTCATCAATCTATCTCTAAATTCACTTTTTGGGGTCTGAATCATCCCGACATAATACCGTTTTGAGACGGAGGGTCACATTTCCAGTCAAATTTACACTAAAATACATTTTCCCCCCTTTAAGAAAATGAGACCCACCGTTTTTTAATTTTTATTTTAAGGTTAATACACTATGCCTATGTTTATTGTTGTATGTTATGTATAAGATGAAAGTAAAACTAAACTGGCAAAGTGACGACAAACATTGGATGTCTCTTTTTCCTGAGAAATATGGCACTTCGTATCTAAACGATTTCTTTTGTGGCCAAAGACGTTGTCTTTTGACGTCATTTGTTGGTCAGTGTCAGGCTATAGATAGTATGAAGTTTACGTCACTCAGGTCGTTGTTATTGTTATTGCTTTTTTTTTTTTGAGGTTCCTTCCTTCATTTGGCATAACACAGAATAAAGGAAATCAAAGTAACGGGAGTTATTTCCCTCCCATCAGATTCCTTCCTTCATTTGGCATCACACAGTTGTAGCCCTGCGTCTCTGTTGAAGGATATCGGTGACACTGTAGCTTGTTGGGCCATGGGAGGTTGTGGTACAGACGTAGGTAGTGGGGCTCGCACGCTGTTCGGATCTGAGGAGGAGGAGGAGGAGGAGGAGGAGGATGAGGAGGAGGAGGAGGGGGAGGAGGAGGAGGGGGAGGAGGAGGAGGAGGAGGAGGGGGGAGGAGGAGGGGGGAGGAGTAGGGGGAGGAGGAGGGGGGGAGGGGAGGGGGAGGAGGGGGAGGAGGAGGAGGAGGGGAGGGGAGGAGGAGGAGGAGGAGGAGGAGGAGGAGGTGGGGGAGGAGGAGAAAAAAAAGATGGAATGAAATTGATGTCACTCAGATCTGTGTTATTTATTGTTTATAGATAGAACGAATTTGGCGTCACTCAGGTCTTTGTTATTGGTTTTTGCCATCCGCGTTTATGAGTAACGTTCACCTAACTGTATTATCCAGACTATAAAAGTTCATGGTTACACATAGTTTTATGTGTTTGTCCGTTTATACTCCCAGATGGCAATGTTATGAGCTTCTAAGACAAGTGCATACTATCTATAGGGAATGAGATTAGCGGAAGAGTAGCGTCCCTTGATTGGACGTCACCCATAGTCTGTGATGTCACCGGCGGAAAAGTTATTAGAGAGAGAATGTCATGTTGGTTGTGCGCATGCGTCTCTCGTCCTTGCGTCCATGCGCACAACCAACATGACGTTCTCTCTCTAATAACTTTTCCGCCGGTGACGTCACAGACTATGGGTGACGTCCTATCAAGGGATGCTACTCTTCCGCTAATCTCATTCCCTATAGACAGCCATTTTAATGATTTCTCACAAGATTCTATCAAGCTGACATTAAACGTTATAGATTTACACATAGTATGTGTGTGTGTGTGTGTGTGTGTGTGTGTGTGTGTCATGTTGCATCCG
>NC_088374.1:18869958-18877458 GCF_034508935.2 Berghia stephanieae | reverse complement strand
AATATCCACTAAATGTGCTCAAAGCGCTTTACAAGGGGTCCCTGGTCAACAGCAACATATAACATGTAGGACGAGACATGACGCATGTTAGGCGATATTACAATTTTTCGGACAAAGACAACGCTGTTAAAGGCCAGGTACTCATTTTACACCTGAGTACGGTGAGAGAATGTGAGTAAAGAGCCTTTTCCAAGGACTCAACTATGCGCCGAGCGCGAGGCTCGAACCCAGGACCTTTCGATCTGAAAGCGAGTGTCATACCACATAGCCGCACAAGAATTTTCGAAACTCGTCTCAGAATATGACCCAAAAAGGTGCCATCTCTGTTCAAGAATTTCGACGGAGAATTATGCATGGTCTTTCATTGTTTTTGTTTTGTTTTTGTTTTAAATTTCATATAAGAATTTATTTGTGATTTTTAATTGGATACCAAATTTTTAGTTGCTTGCGGTAAAATGCGTTTGATATCTAATCCTTCAAATCAAATAGGAGTCAATAGTCTGGTGTCTCGTCGCCCAGCAACGAGTAGCTTGGTTCTAAACAAAGAAAATCGGTACTCATGCTGGCTAGAACTTTTTCATATGTCATGTCATCAGAATGTATAAAAATCAAAATATGATCAAATTTATACTGTTTTTCTCCTCTGGATACACTTTTATGTGTTTTTCGTAAGGGCGTCCGTCATTGCTCCGATAGTTTAGATCCAGTTGCTAAGTTACTATGCGTCATTACAAGGGAAGTGACGTTACGACTGTTGAAGCCTATTTATTAACCAGTAGATTTTTGACCAACCAAACCATGGAATTTGTGACACGCCTTCAAGCGTGCTCGGACAAGCTTGGTTGGTTGTTTATAAACAATAACGTGAATGAAATCGACCTCTTTCTGACTATTGTTATTGTTTTCATACCGTCAAATGGATGACTAGTTATCACACGATTGTTTCCATCATCTTATAAACGTTTAACTTACACATACTTTTCTGTGTTATTTCTCTTGATCAAGAGGCAGAACAGTGGGTATTTTACCTGGACACGACATACCATCGACAGTAAAACCTGTGTAGTTTGCTATGTTTACCCATCACTGCCATTGTTTACAGTATGACGACTGTCCGAGAGGCGTAGTTATCTAAGTGTCTATTGATCAGTGTTAGGAAATTTCTAATGTTTAGAAATATTATAAACAAAATCTCCTTACAGCTGACGTCGCATAGGTTATCATAAACAACAACAACAACAACAACAAAAACAACAATAAATAATAACCCTAACAGAAAAGAAATCCAAAAATACACCCCCCCCCCTCCCCCCCATATAGATGAAAAAAAATCCCCAGAAAACAAGACCCCCCCCCCCCCCCCCCCCCCCCCCCCCCCCCCCCCCCCACCCCCCCCCCCCCCCCCCCCCCCCAAAAAAAAAAAAAAAAAAAAATACATAAAAAGGAATAAAAAAGGACCTGGCATACCTGAGCGTCACACTGCTGGAACATGTTGGGCACCGTTCCCCAAGTGAAGGTCAAATTGCCACAAACCGGAAGTACGTTGTTTTGCACGCATGTCGGGTACTGGTGCTGGCAGGGCGTGTCTCGGACTGGACGCAGACATCGGCGATTCGTCAAATTCTGCCACGATGAGAAAGCAATATTTGATCCAAAAAAAAAAAAAAAAAAATGATAAAAGAAAACTAATTAATTGATAAACACAACTGTTTTCAAAATGTAAAAAAAAAAGAGGAGCAAAACAATAAACAGGGAGCCTTCCATGGTCAATACCCCTCATCAGCCAACAATAATTACATTCAGTTAGAATTATGATTTACGAAGTTAGCGGAGGAAGAGTTTTTTATTCTTTTTTTTTTCTGTTTTTTTTTTATTTTTTATTTTGGTTGGGGGGGGGGGGGGGGGGGGGCTTAAGAAGTGGTAGAAGCTTGAAACGTTCTGTGTTAGGTATTTTGATATTTTGTGAATGCTGTTCTCCTCATTTTTGGTACGAAAATTTCATTTCATTTTGCAGTTTATTTTATTATTCGTGACGTCACCGATCGATTATTCGTTCGTGTTTGCAAATAAAGAGATCCAAATAATAATCGGTATTCGAATGATATCTAATGTGATCGGATGTCCGATCCAACACTACATACTCGAACGCGAGACAATATTACGATAGGCGCTAGATCTAATAACGTTAAACGAATATCAAACGCTGAATGATAATCGAGAGATTATGAGCGGGGATAAAAATACATTAATTTATCGTGCTCTTCCCGATCCCTACACATGCACATGATACCTATTTGCAAGTCCGATGTCCCAATGCAATTTAAGGCTGGTTTTCCAAAGCTCGCTAAGTCGATTTTTCTACTTTATAAGATTTTTCCTCCATGAGTTGAACTGAAACTTAAATTTTATTTTAAGCATCATTTGACACAAAAAATTTACCATGATTTGTTATGAATTTGAAGTTTAACTTAAATATGATAAAATAATAGACTGAATGAGAAATTTTAGGGGAAATAATCCTCAATATCACAAAATGGGGAAATTGGAGTTAGGGAGTTTTGGAAAACTACTCTTCAATTATTATTGGCTTGTTTTAACACTGCTGCGATGGATAATAGTTTGCATTTGTTCGAAAGTACGTATTTCCAATACAACAAGAGTCCATAATAATGTGGGTTATCGGACCTGCGAATAATGTTTACGTCGGCTCTTCCTTATAAAATCAACACAGACCAAAGACATGATATAAAAGTAGTAAAAGTAGTCCTTCAGAACCATTAATTGGGCTCATGGAGCCGGAGTTTATCCCGGTTTCCATGTCGTGGATCGGACAATAGCAATTGCTCGCTACCCTTTGGATAGGACGCTAGTCTAACGCAAATTACTTTCCGCCAGATTTAACGGACCCAGACACCTAAAATCACTGCTGGGTGGGGAGTGGGGCGTGGGGAGGGGAGTCAGAAAAAAAATTTCGACTGCATCCGGGATCGATCTAGGTCCTTTTTATTGTGAAGCGAGTGCTCTATCAACTGAGCTATCCGGACGTGATCTAGAGAAAGGAATTTATATCCGAACAATTATGTATGAAACAATGTCAGACAAAGCAAGAAAGAAAAATCCAAGCAAAAACAAAAATACATCCCATAAAATTAATGTCAAGAAAGGAATGGAAATTAGAAATTACGCGATGAATAATAAACCAACGATTATGAGCGAATGGTTTTTACATTAGGTTTTTTTTTCCCATAGTTTTTCAATATAACTTAATATCGGAATATTTTTGTAGCGAACTTCACACACATACACAAACACACACACAGACACACACACACACACACATGCACACACTCCAAACAAAACAAAACACCCCCCCCCCCCAAAAAAAAAAAAAAAAAATAAAAAACCCGACTTTTTTGTACAGCCTCAAATTGACTTGTACACATATGCAGGTCTCACATCCGAACGCAAATATGGGCCTAGCTTTAACATTGTTGAATGTAAAGGACAATATTTTGGTTAATTCTATTAAAATTTCCATTACAACAATGAGCCCGTAATCAATTGGGTTATCAGACCTACAAATAAGTGCACGTCGCTTGAAATCCATAAAAATAAAGTAGGCCCTAACCCTAACCCTAACCCTAACCCTAACCCTCCCTAACCCTAACCCTAACCCTAACCTTAACCCAACCCTAACCCTAACCCTAACCCTAACCCAACCCTAACCCAAACCCTAACCCTAACCACTTACCGCGCAAGAATACCTCTCATTCCACGTGACCCCCAGCATTTCTCTGAGGGGTCGTCCGCATTTCCGCCTGGCCGTCATGCAGGTCCTTCGACACGGTTCCAGCCCCCTGCCCCGTCCGTGACACTTGGGTAGGTAGAGACTACACACCATGAGGCGGAGATTGCGGGAACACGAGTGGTCCATGTGGGCCCACATGTGCTCTAGTACTCGGTACACCTCCGTCTGGAAATAGACCAAAGTAAACATTATATACGTAATAATAATAATAATAATAATAATAATAATAATAATAATAATAATAATAATAATAATAATAATGATAATAATAATAATAATAATAATAATAATAATAATAATAGTAATAATGATAATAATAATAATAATAATATAATAATAATAATAATAATAATAATAATAATAATAATAATAATAATAATAATAATAATAATAATAATAATAATAATAATAATAATAATAATAATGATAAGAATAATAATAATAATAAGTTTACCTTTCCTCCGACCTGATATTACGTCAAAATACAAGGCCAGACGATCAAAAGAAAGCAAATCGTGAGTTGAATTCAACAATTCAACCAATGTGACCAGTTGTTTCATTGAGCACTACTATCGACAACTCACGAGGCGGTCCACAAACCTAAAAATGACGTCAAAATATGAGTCTTAGTGGGTTTTAGCGTAGCCATCGTTAACTTATAGCTTTTCACTAGAACCCTAGCCATCGTCATGTTATAGCCTGACACTGAAATCCAAAAAGACTGGCAGTTTGACGTCATTATTTAGTTTTTGCACCGCTTAGTGAGTTGTTTGTAGAGCTCAAGGAAACAAGTTATTTCATTGGTTGAATTATTGAATACAACTCACGATTTGTTTTCTTTTGTGGCAAAAGACTGGCATTATTTTTTGGTCAGTGTCAGGCTATAACTTTACTAAGGCTACGGTTTGACACGGCAAGACACTATTGATAGTATACGCTTGGCTAAGAAGCTCAAAACATTGCCATCTGAAAGTATAACGGACCAACATACAAAACCGTGTGTATCCACGAACTTTTATTGTCAGGTTAACATAGTTTAGTGAGAATTACTCACAAACGCGGATGACAAAAAACAATAACAAAGACCTGAGTGACGTCATCTTCTAACTATCTATAGATAATTTGAAGATGACGTCACTTAGGTCTTTGTTTTTGTTTTTTGTCATCCGCGTTTGTGAGTAATTCTCACTAAACTGTATTAACCTGACTATAACGTGCATGGATACACACGGTTGTGTGTTGGTCCGTTATACTTCCGGATGGCAATGTTATGAGCTTCTTAGCCAAGCGCATACTATCTATAGACTTACCTGAGTTGTGTGGTTAAATCTGTTTGGCAGTTTCGTGTGTGTATAGGGGACCAAACCTTTACACATTGGAAGATTGACGTCAACTAAGAACGATCTATAGACTTACCTGAGTTGTGTGGTTAAATCTGTTTGGCAGTTTCGTGTGTGTATAGGGGACCAATCCTTTACACATTGGAAGATAAATCTCTTCACAGGAAGCGTGGGGCTGACGTCGACGGTTACCTCCTCCTCCCCTCCGTCTGTTGCCGCGAGAACCTCCTGCATTGGGTCTGGACGGCCTCGAGGGTCGTGACCTCCCGGACAAGCCCGATGATGGGCGTGATGTTCTTGGAGGTCGGGGTGTTCTTTGGGGTTGCGACGTTTCGTCCGAATCGTTGGTATTTCCTCTTTCGCGGGCTATTCAAAAGAATAAGATAATGAATCGTAATCATGAATAAATTATATCCCCCCCCCCCCCATAAAAAAAAAGAAATTTTAAACATTCAAAAGAGCTGTCAAAAAACTGGTTCCAATGATGGATAGATAGATATATAGATAACATACATAAATTATCTATTGATGTATGTTATCTATCTATCTATCTATCTATCTATCTATCTATCTATCCATCCATCCATCCATCCATCCATCCATCCATCCATCCATCCATCCATCCATCCATCCATCCATCCATCCATCCATCCATCCATCCATCTATCTATCTATCTATCTATCCATCTATCTGTTTATCTATCTATCTATCTATCTATCTATCTATCTATCTATCTATCTATCCTATCTATCTATCTATCTATCTATCTATCTATCTATCTATCTATCTATCTATCTATCTATCTATCTATCTATCTATCTATCATATCTATCTATCTATCTATCTATCTATCTATCTATCTATCCATCATCCATCCATCCATCCATATCCATCCATCCATCCATCCATCATCCATCCATCCATCCATCCATCCATCCATCCATCCATCCATCCATCCATCCATCCATCCATCCATCCATCCATCCATCTATATCTATCTATCTATCTATCTATCTATCTATCTATCTATCTATCTATCTATCTATCTATCTATCTATCTATCTATCTATCTATCTATCTATCTATCTATCTATCTATCTATCTAATCTATCTATCTATCTATCATATCTATCTATCTATCTATCTATCTATCTATCTATCTATCTATCTATCTATCTATCTATCTATCATATCTATCTATCTATCTATCTATCTATCTATCTATCTATCTATCTATCTATCTATCTATCTATCTATCTATCTATCTATCTATCTATCTATCTATCTATCTATCTATCTATCTATCTATCTATCCATCTATCTGTTTATGTATGCTATCTATCTATTTATCTATATATATATATCTATTTATTTATGTATGTTATCTATCTGTCTATCTATCCATCATTGGAACCAGTTTTTGACAGCTCTTTTGATTGTTTAAATTTTCTATTTTTAGGGGGGGGGGGGTATACTTCATTCATGATTATGATTCATTATCTTATAGGTAGATAGATAGATAGATAGATAAATCGAAAATATATGTATAGATAACATACATAAATAAATAGATAAGTAGATAGATAGACAGACAGATATACAGATACATACATATATATATATATATATATATATAGAGAGAGAGAGAGAGAGAGAGAGAGAGAGAGCGATAGATAGATAGATAGATAGATAGATAGATAGATAGATCGATAGATATATAGATAACACATATAAATAAATAAATAGATAGATAGATAGATAGATCGATAGATATATAGATAACACATATAAATAAATAAATAGATAGATAGATAGATAGATCGATAGATATATAGATAACACATATAAATAAATAAATAGATAGATAGATAGATAGATAGATAGATAGATAGATAGATAGATAGATAGATAGATAGATATATAGATAGCTGTATAGATACATAAATAGATAGATAGATAGATAGATAGATAGATAAATAGATAGATAGATAGATGAATTGGTAAGTGGAGTGATAGATAGATAGATAGATAGATGGATGGGTGATAGATGGATATATATATATATATATATATATATATATATATATATATATATATATATATATATATATATATATATATATATATATAGAATGATAGATGGATAGGAGGAGGGGGGGATACTATTTATAGGTAAGAAAGTAAAGACAACAATAATTCAGCGAACCATCAATTTACTTACTTCGACCCCTTTGTCTCACTCTTCTGTTATTGTTTCTGTTGTTGTTGTTGCTGTTGTCGTTCTGGGCATCACACAGCATAGACACTAGCACCACTAACATCACCACCAACAACACCATCGATATATATTT
>NC_088374.1:18844958-18864958 GCF_034508935.2 Berghia stephanieae | reverse complement strand
GATCTATATTACATTTCCATGTGCTCGAGGTCATTGGTCACATTGGAATATGTGCTCAAAGTGACCCACATAGTGAAAAGTGTTCACAGTTTTTAAAAAATATCTAACATCACGATTGGTCATTTTGTTCAGCTTGACACATGGGTACGTTTACAAGTTTTATAAACAAAGCAGCGTGTTTACTTTTTCTGAAGAAATAGCCAATCGTTGGACAGCAACACATCATGAGATTGATGACTTGGTTGGACGAAAAGATAAATATAGATCGCTCCCATTGCTGAAAACCGATATTATCAATTACGTTTTTGTTTATGTTTGTCCGAGCACGTGTGAAGGTGTGTCACAAATCCCATGCTTTGAATGGTCAAAAATCTACTGGTTACTTGTAATCGTCTCCAGACAACATAATAGGTGATTATTCTTCACCAATGCCCTCTAAATAGAAAAGTGTTGGTTAAGATTACAATACATTTATTTGATAAATCATCTTAACTCTAATGATCCCACTCGACTCGGGTGTAAATGTGTACATGTCTTTAGGCAGTGACTGCTATTGTAAGAGTTTTAGTACAAAAGAGAACGCATAACATGTGACTGGTACTAGATCATATGGAACTGCTGTTCCACGTGTCTTGTTGGGAAAATGAATGAAGATTGAGAAGCGCATTGGGCATGGCAAATCCGTGGAAATGCGCTATATAAATCCTCATATATGTTCTTTTTTTCATCTGATAACACCTTACACACCTTTCCATTCCCAGATGGCCCCATAAGCACTCACGAAATTGACATCTCACCACCACTGTCCCCATCATCTTCTCCTTCTGCTGACGACTACTACAACCCCTACCACCAGCGCCAACACTACCACAGCGACGACGAGGACGACGACGACCAGAACGACGACGACGACGATCACTACGACGACGACTACGGCTACGACAACTCCTGTCAACGTCCGCAGCCAATATCAGCGGTTTCAATAACTGCATCATCGCAACAACCACAACCACTAACCTCGTCAATCTTACCTAAACAACAACAACAACAGCAACAACAGCAACAACAACTGCTGAAGCACCAATCTAAGCAACATCGTCAGCAACTAGAACAATCACATCAGGAACCGCAGCAAACACCGCCTTCAGTACGGTCACAAACACCAACATCTCTACCCTCGCCAAGTGAGCATCAAACACCACATCCATTACCTTTGCCACACAAACATAATCAGCAGCAGCAACAACAACACGCTCACCTTCCACGAGAGTCAACGCCTGTACATCCTCAAGACGTATCTTTAATCCAAGAGCAACACCAAGAAGCACCACAGCAACGTCACCAACACGCCCCTCAAGACACGCCTCTACCTCCTCCACGACAACCGTCTCTATCGAAACAACAACAGCAACAACAGCAACGAGAGGAACCACAACAAACTCATCAAACACACCCACCACCACCACCACCACCATCAGCACAACGACCAACAACACCACCAGTGCAACAGCCTCTGTCCAACACTCAAAGTGCGCTGCCATCATCTCTATCGAAACATCAACAGCAGCGAGAGGAAACACAACAAACACACCCACCACCACCACCAGTACCACAACCACCAACATCACCACCAGTACAACAGCCTCTATCCAACAATCAAAGTGCGCTGCCACCCGAACCCCTAGTGGGAATCCAACCATTTCCTAACGATAACACCAACGACGATAACGATTATGATGAAGTTAACGATGAATACGATGACGAAGAAGAAGAGCAACCCCCCTATGGCGCATCGTCTGTTGTGGTAACGGCTACTGTTCACCACGAGGACAGCAACAGCAGCAACACCAACACCAACACCACCACCACCACCACCACCACCACCACCAACAACAACAACAACAGCAAGAATCAAAGTTCATCAGAAGGTACATGTTTTGACTATTTGTGACCCTCTGTCTCAAAATGGTATTATGTCGGGATGATTCAGACCCCAAAAAGTGAATTTAGAGATAGAATGATGAGAAATTGGAGCTTAGAAGTTTTTGAAATGCAAGAAATAGTCTTTATACTCCACCATAACGTACAGAAATTAAACCCAAGTTGGATATTTGTGGCTATGAATTCAATTTTCTTTACTGAGTGGATCCCGACATCATACCGATTTGATACTGTGGGTCACATATCATATAAAACAAGCCTTAGACCACTGGTTTTTACATCTATATCGGGTTTGGGGAATAGTTACATCTCTCTCTCTCTCTCTGTCTCTCTTTCCCCTCCTCTCTCTCTCGTGGTGTCTTTGCATATTTTTACATGTTGTCAATAATATCTATCTATCTATCTATCTATCTATCTATCTATCTATCTATCTATCTATCTATCTATCTATCTATCTATCTATCTATCTATATCTCTCTTTATCTATCTATTTATCTATCTATCTATCTATCTATCTATCTATCTATCTATCTATCTATCTATCTATCTATCTATCTATCTATCTATCTATCTATCTATCTATCTATCTATCTATCTATTTAGCTATGTACCTATCTATTTACTTGTAAGTTTGTCCATCTATCCATCTACTCGTATATCGCCCTCTATCTATCTACCTCTCTCGCGTGCTCTTCTCTCTTTGTCCCTATCCTTTCTCTCTCTCTCTCACACTCTCCCCTCCTCTCTCTCTCGTGGTGTCTTTGCATATGTTTACATGTTGTCAATAATGTCTTACTCTCCATCCCCAGTGTTCAATCCGTCTCTCACAAGATTCGAACCTATTGTAAAATCTAACACCAGCTTCCATCATTACCAAGATTCAAGCAGCCCTACCATCACCTCCACTCCATCTACACCATCACAGTCTCGTTCAAATATCCACTCCCATCACTCCACAGACTCTCCGAAATCAAGTCAACAACAGAAGAAGCGACCTGCACCATTTAGGTCTTTATCATCATCGTCATCCTCATCAACATCATCATCATCATCGTCGTCATCATCATCTTCAACGAAATCTTCTCACTCACAAATCTTGCAGCCCGCGTTACCAATACAGCAACCCTACGAAATAGTCAGAGTTCAACCAGAACCTGAAGACGTGCTGTGTTCTACAGACACTGTAACCTGCCAGCCAGTTCATCACCAAATCCACCAAACATCCTCAAATCACCCTCAAGCTAGACAACAAAATTATCAAAATAACAATCCTCAAATCCAGAACCAAACAGCCCACTCTAAAAACAATCACCACAACTATCAAGAGAGCGGTCACAAAAACCAAGAGGAACCTCAATACAACCAACAACCGCTTCAAACCCAGCCCAAAAATCCCCAACATCATCGCCAACACCAACCATCAAATCCTTGTCAAACTCATCATTCATCAAACTCGCATCCAGCCCAAGATACCAATAATTATCAAGGCCAAGAATCAAGATCCTGTCAAAGCGAAGAACCTCCTTATCAAAACCAACCACAACGCAATCAAAACCGAGAATCCACCTCCCAAAGACAAACTTCTTCAAACCTCAAAGACCAACCACTGCCTCATCAAGTACCTCGAGCTATCTCACCAACGCCTAGCAGTATCTCTCACAACAGCCACACTCAAATTAACCAATCAGAAACTGAAGAGCAACATCATCAAGTGTCAAAACCACAACATTTACAGTCGAGTTCCCAACCCCTCAGGCCGACCCAACAGCCATCGAAAACAACAGCTGTAGATTCCACCGTACCAGATAGGGATATTATTATACATTACCGCTCAAGCAGCAAAAAGGGAAGTAAACGCATCAGTAATAACAACGACAACAAAAGCAACAATAATAACAACAACAATAATAGCAACATCAACAACAACAACTACTACAACAGTGGTAGTAGCCACCGATTCAGCGAAAATTCACCTCAACAAAATCAAAGACAACCCCGCCCCCATTTTGAAGGGGTAACTCATTCCGAACCATCCAGACGAATCGCGAAAGTCGAATCTCAATCATCAGATTATATTAACTACACGCCGAATACCTATTCAACCACGCCCACTTTCTCGTCGACCCCGCCCACTTTCTCATCAACCCCGCCCATTACCAAAACAACGGCCACGCCTCCTTCCTCCAAGATGAACCACATAGATACCAAACAGATGAACGGGTCTCCCGTGATGACCAATCATGTTGGCGGATCTGGCGACTCCTCAACCAATCAATTAAAGTTTACCAAGGCAAGCAAGGCAGACAGTTTGGACGACAACAAAAGAGAAGGACCAATTGTAAGAATCCTAAATTCTGCGGTCATGTGGTCCAACCATACGTCTATGTGGTCTTGTGGTTTGACACTCGCTTTCGGATCGGAAGGTCCCGGGTTCAAGCCTCGTTTAGCGCATAGTTGAGTCCTTGGAAAAGGCTCTCTACTCACATTCTCTCACCGTATTCAGGTGTAAAATGAGTACCTTGCCGTTTACAGCGTTGTCTCTGTCCGAAAAAATTGTAATATCGCCTAGCAGGCGTCATGTCATGTCCTACATGTTAAGTGTTGCTGTTGGCCAGGGGCCGCTTGTAAAGCGCTTTGAGCACGTTTAGTGGATATTGCGCTATATCAAAGCTCCATTTTTGTTTCAATGATACGACACTCGCCTTTGGACTGGACTAGCCATTGAATATATCTCTTTAACTCACATTCTCTCACCAAACTCAGGTGTAAAATGAGCCCTGTCTTTGTCCCAAAAAAGTCTCCCTGTAATATCATCGCCTAACAGGCGTCAGTCATGTCTCGACCTATATATTAAATGTTGTTGTTGGCTAGAGACTTTTGATAAAGCGCTTTGAGCACATTTAATGGTTATTTTGCCTCCCCCCCCCCTTCCCCAAAAAACAAACCATCAGTCCATCTCTGCAATAAAGAAAGACTTGAGTAAAGAACAAGTTAGACCCATATCTGTTTTTGAGATGACCCATATTCCCAACACCTCTTCCTCTTTAAAACACATTGCTTTTTTCTGTTTAAATTAACTTAAAAAAAATTATATTGATATTTATCTCCCCTCCTCTTCTCTCCCCCCCCCCCAAATA
The DNA here is from genome assembly GCF_034508935.2 of Berghia stephanieae. NCBI lineage: Eukaryota > Metazoa > Mollusca > Gastropoda > Nudibranchia > Aeolidiidae > Berghia > Berghia stephanieae. The sequence goes on along the minus strand of NC_088374.1, from coordinate 18,859,880 downwards.
AAACAAACAAACAAAAAACAACAACCCTAAAACAAACCAAAACAAAAAACAAAAACAAACCCCAGCCCATCCCTGCAGACATCGTGTCGAGAAAGAAAGACTTGAGTAAAGAACAAGTCCGAGACAAAATCTCCCAAGCCGTGTCCTGTCTTCAGTCCATGGACGAATATCACCACGGAGACGCCATGAAGATACAAAAGGCCATAGGAGACGTATACTGGGACTACTCCGCTCAAAGAGTTGAGATCGGGGACTTATTATCACAGCTGGGATATGCCGGTAAGTATTGTTGAGAGTGGGGATTTGTTACCACAGCTAGGATATGCCGGTAAGTATTGTTGAGAGTGGGGATTTGTTAAAGCTGGGATATGTCGGTAAGTATTCTGATCAAAGAGTTGAGATCGTGGATCTTTACCTTGCAGTTGGTGAGGGGGCTTGAGGCACACGGGAGGGCAAAGGTGTAAATCCCGGTCGACCGTCACGAGACCATCCCGGGTATCGAGCCAACGAGCCACATGAGCTGCTCGCCCCGGTGTGTGACTAAATTTGATTCAAACCTGGTGCCCGAATAGCAGCCCTATCCCGGGTGCCACACTATTATCCTTATGTCGAGTCCCAATCAGTTTCGTCAATGGCGAAGCGGTCTGCCGCCTAGCCAAATAATACCGCGTTCGTGTCGCCAGGGTCGTCGGCACGTCCGAGAAAAAAGCAAACGTCCCATGCATCAATCGATTCGCGGCCTGCCGATCGGAAAATGCGACGGCGGGGATGGCGAGCTGACGCGTATATTGTCCCTGAACGTCGAGAGCCAGAGTATGGCAAAAAATGAGCTTTTATCAAAGCTATTGGCCGTTCATTGCGTAGATATCCTCCTTTTACAGGAGACCCACCTTTATTCAGGCGCGCAATCTTCCCGATTCCAGATCCCAGGCTATACGGTGGTCCAACGCGAGGACACCTCGAGGCTCAAAGGAGGGGTTAGCGTTTACGCTAAAGAGCCATCGAAGGTAAGGGTCATTGAGAGCGTAACGGGCAGCAATGGGGTGAACCTAATTTCCGTGGAAGTAGGTGGACTGTGTTTGCATAATATCTACAAACCACCTAGAGCGACTTGGACTACACCACCGGTACCGGTGGTCAGCCATCCTTCCATCTGTCTGGGAGACTTTAATAGCCACCATCACGAATGGGGCTACCGAGACTGCAACGAGGCAGGAAGACAACTCCGCTCATGGATGGACTGTAATGACCTACACCTAGTGTACGATCCTACAACCAAGGGTACCTTCCGGGGTACCCGCCATAAGAAGGAGTATACTCCAGACCTCACCCTCGTAACGAAAAGCGCGAACGGTGAACCGCTGCAGGTGAAGCGGACAGTCCTCGGGGACTTTCCGCATAGCCAGCACAGGCCGGTTCTTGTCACAGCTGGGTGACAATACCGAGGGTGCAGTCTCTCCCACTTTGCAGATGGAATTTCAGGAAGGCTGACTGGGAGGAATTCAGTTCCTATATCGAGCAGGTCTGCCCTGCCATTCCTCCCAAGTCCAAGAATATAACCAGATTTAGTAGGCTGCTGGTTAAGAGCGCTCAACGCTCTATTCCACGGGGCAAACGGAAATTCTACACCCCTTGCTGGACAGCAGAGTCGGAAGAGCTGTACCGAGAGTACCAGCAGACCCAGTCCCAGGACACAGCCGATAGACTACTTCAGCTTGGCGTCTGATAAAGAAATTGGACCCAGATCGGAATTTCGCGAAGGCTGCACCGGAATGCGAGGCAGACACAATTGCCAAGAATATTAAGAACCGTAGTAAGCGGGTCCCTAATCAGGCTTTTGAGCGCGGTGTCCGCAAGGCGTACCGTACGATTTTGGACTCGCTACCTGCGGAGGAGTCGGACTGGACGGCCCCGTTCAGTCCCCGAGAAGTGGGTGCAGCCATTAGCGAAGTAAAGAACGGCAAAGCAGCAGGGATAGATGGTGTATATCCTGATATGGTGACGCATCTAGGCCCCAGGGCACGGGCCTGGCTAGCGGAGGCAATGTCTGACATCCTTGCAAATGGAAAGCTTCCACAAGTGTGGAAGCATGCGAAGATAGTTGCCATCCTGAAGCCAGGGAAGCCGGCGAAGGAGGCAGACAGTTACAGACCCATATCGCTGCTGAGCTGTCTTTACAAATTGTTGGAGCGTGTTCTATTAAACCGATGGGGGCCGGTCCTAGACGCTGCCCTGCCACCTGAGCAGGCAGGCTTCAGGGAAGGGAGGTGCACCGCGGAGCAGGTCATTGCCCTTACAGAGCATATTGAGCACGGGTTCGAGAGAAAACAGCAAACAGGTGCTGTGTTTATAGACCTATCAGCGGCGTACGATACGGTCTGGTGCGATGGGTTAATGCTCAAACTTGCAAAAATCATAAGGTGCAAAAAGACCTTGAAGTTGTTCTCTTCGATCTTAGGTGAAAGGCAATTCCACGTCGCGCTGGGAGACGTCACGAGCAAAGTTAGGAAATTGAAGAATGGGGTCCCTCAGGGGTCGGTACTTGCGCCAATGTTGTTTAACGTTTACATTAGCGATATGCCGAACACTTCCTCCCTGAGGCTGGGATACGCAGACGACTGGGCACTCGTTACTCAGAGTAAAGTGTGGACCCGTCTCGAGAGCGTACTCTGCGAGGACGTCACCAGACTCAAATCCTACTCGAGCCGAAATAAGTCCCGGCAACCCTTGTACGCAGAATCCCTGACTACGGACAGAGCTGCACATACGAGATGGAAGTCGGTTTGGACGAATTCAATCCCTCGTGGGGGCGGGGACCTACACTCCTCTAAGCTTGGTGAGAAGTTGCCAGGCTTTGATACCAGTAAGAGGAGACACTGGGTAGCTGCGAATCGGCTTCGGTCGAGGAGCTGCCTAACGGCCGGTGCGTTACATCAGTGGGGTCTAACTTCCTGTCCAATATGTCCACGCTGTGGGCAAGAACCCGAAACGGCAGAGCATCTAGTCGAAAGGTGTGTTGTGACGATGCTACCAGGCGGGTTCGCGACGGTGCACGAATGCGGACCGGACTTTGCTGATTGGGTCGATCGTCATAACATAATAGTGTGAACCATAAGAAGCTGCTGTTATCACGGCTGGGATATGCCGGTAAGTATTGTTGAGAGTGGGGATTTGTTCACAGCTAGGATATGCCGGTAAGTGTTGTTGAGAGTGGGGATTTGTTCACAGCTAGGATATGCCGGTAAGTGTTGTTGAGATCGGGGATTTGTTCACACCTAGAATATGCCGGTAAGTGTTGTTGAGACTGGGGATTTGTTCACAGCTAGGATATGCCGGTTAGTATTGTTGAGAGTGGGGATTTGTTCACAGCTAGGATATGCCGGTAAGTATTGTTGAGAGTGGGGATTTGTTCACAGCTAGGATATGCCGGTAAGTGTTGTTGAGAGTGGGGATTTGTTCACAGCTAGGATATGCCGGTAAGTGTTGTTGAGAGTGGGGATTTGTTCACAGCTAGGATATGCCGGTAAGTATTGTTGAGATCGGGGATTTGTTGTTACAGTTGGGATATGTCGGTAAGTATTCTGATCAGAGAGTTGAGATCAGGGATTTGTTCACAACTGGGATATGACGGTAGGTATTCTAATCAAAGAGTTGAGAGTCGGTACTTGTTATCACTAGTTATGCCAATTGGTACCTGCTATTCTGCTCACAGAATTGAGAGTGGGGATTTGTTGTCACAGCTGGGATATGCCGGACAATAGCAATTGCTTGCTACCCCTTCTAAGATTATTTCCAATACACAACAATGAACATTTATAACAAGTTGGGCTATGAGACCTGCAAATAAGAACGTTTTCTTTTTTCGCCCATATCTAGTGGACATTTCACTATGCATAAAATAGATAAATTGACGAAAATTCCCTTTATTCATCCCTTATGGGAAATTTGTCTCAAGGGTCTATTCCAATGGAGGACTGGAATAACCCAGGCGTCAGCTGCAATGCAGCGCCGCAAATTGAGGGGGGGGGGGATACTTGCTCAAGACCACACAACGGAGCGGCGGGTGATCGAACTCGGTACCTTTCGGATACGAAGCAAAGACCGGACCGCTTAGCCACGCTTCCCCCACTAATGAATCTAAATATGTTTTTTTTACATTGATGTAATATGTCCGGCGATGTAGTCTAGTGGTATGACACTCGCTTTCGGATCGGAAGGTCTTGGGTTCGAGCCTCGCGCTCGGCGCATAGTTGAGTCCTTGGAAAAGGCTCTTTACTCACTTTCTCTCACCGCACCGTACTCAGGTAAGAAATGAGTACCTGGCCGTTAACAGCGCTGTATTTGTCCGAAAAATTGTAATATTGCCCAACAGGCGTTATGTCTCGTTCTACATGTTAAATGTTGTTGATGACCAGGGACCCCTTGTAAAGCGCTTTGAGCATATTAAGTGGATATTGCGCTATATAAAGCTCAATTAAAAAAAAATATATAATATCATTCCCATCCCAAGATATCACGGTGACCATGTTGAAACAGATGAACAGTCTTGGAATCTTCAAGAACGACGACATCTGGTTTCCTACCTACTACACTTACAACACGTGCTGGAATTACAGTGACGCTAGTGAAGTCTTGGCCAGGGTTTGTTACGAAACGTGTTTTATATTATTTCTTCCTTTATCCTTGTTGTTTTTGACTAAAAGAAAACAAATAATAATAATAATAATAATAATAATAATAATAATAATAATAATAATAATAATAATAATAATAATAATGATAATAATAATAATAATAATAATAATAATAATAAAAATAATAATAATAATAATAATAATAATAATAATAATAATAATAATAATGATAATGATAATAATAATAATAATAATAATAATAATAATAATAATAATAATAATAATAATAATAATAATAATAATAATAATAATAATAACAAAAAAAAAAAAAGAAAACAAAAGTCACAAATAAAAAATAAAGGGAAATTACTCAAACAGACAAACTGTATCAAAAATTATTACTGAGTTGTCTCCTTTTCTAAAATAGATTTTTCTATGATGATACAGTTTAAATGTTGTAAGTTTGTATTTGGAAATTAAAACAAAAAGAAACTGCTGATTACAACATTTATAATTTTATTGGTTTTAATAAATAATTATTTTTTTTGAGCATAATGATTTCTTTTCGTATGTCTATGTTTGATTTACTAGGTTTTTCTTGTGTGGCTCTAATATTGTCTTATCTCACCATTCAGTTCCGTGTTCAACTTCAAGTCATAATCTGAGAATCACAGTCTTTAAAAAAAACGTTCTTTCCTTACACTCGTTAGAGTAACACACCATACTTAGGTGTAAAATGAGTACCTAACAACGTTGTCTCTCTCGATAGAAAATTGTAATATCACCCAACAGGCGTCATGTCTCGTCTTAATGTGAAGTGTTAATTTTTGTTAGTGATCCCTTGCACTTATAAAACTCGTGCGGCTATTTGGTCTAGTGGTATGACACTCACTTTCGGATCGGAAGGTCCTGGGTTCGAACCTCGCTCGGCGCATAGTTCAGTCCTTGGAGAAGACTCTTTACTCACATTCTCTCACCGTATTCAGGTGTAAAATGATTACCTGGACGTCAACAGCGTTGTCTCTGTCCAAATATTTTTTTTTTGTAATATCGCCTAACAGGCGTCATGTCTCGTTCAACACGTTAAATGTTGCTGTTGACTTTGAGCACGTTTAGTGGATATTGCGCTATATAAAAGCTCAAGTATAAGTATATATAATTATAAAACCGTCTTTTTGTTCTAGAGTCTGGCTGAGAGTGGAGCTGTCAAATTGATGACCTTGAACTTGGGACACAAACCCTACATTGACAACATGCATAGCAAAGTAAGTTTTATAAATTATAAAAGTCCTTTAGATCCAAATAGGCTGATAAAGTAAGAGTTTATCCCGGTTTCTTTAGCGTGAAATGAACTATGAACAGTAGCAATAGTTTTATTATCCATTTGATAAGATGCTAGTCTATGGCAAAGTACTTTTCATCAGATCTAATAGACATAGCTACCTATTCACTGCTGGATGGACAGGGGTGGGGGAGGGGGGGGGGGAGGGGTTGGTCGGTGAAAAAATATCTTAAACTAGCGCCATATCCAGAGGGTAGCAAGCAGTTGCTGTTGTCCTTTTTACACTGGGATAAACTCGGGCTCCGTGGGCCTCATGGCTCTGACCGTGGCGTTCGTACACTTATAGCCTGACACTGACCAAGAAATGACGTCAAAAGACAAGTCTTTGGCCACAAAAGAAAACAAATCGTGAGTTGTATTCAACAGTTCAACCAATGGATTCACTTGTTCCCTTGACCACTACTAAAAGACAACTCACTAGGCGGTCCACAAACCTAAAAATGACGTCAAAATATGGGTCTTAGTGGGTTTTAGCGTAGCCATCGTTAACATATTATAGCCTAACACAAGAACCCTCTAGGACTGGCAGTTTGACGTCATTTTTTAGGTTTGTGTAGCTTCTAGTGAGTTGTCGTTAGTAGAGCTCAAGGAAACAAGTTATTTCATTGGTTGAACTATTGAATACAACTCACGATTTGTTTTCTTTTGAGGCAAAAGACTGGCATTTTCACGTCATTTTTTGGTCATGTCAGGCTATAACTTATTCCAGTCCTCCCTTGGAATAGACCCTAGAGACAAAAGAGACCCTCCGTCTCAAAATGGTATTATGTCGGGATGATTCAGACCCCAAAAAGTGAATTTAGAGATAGAATGATGAGAAATTGGAGCTTAGAAGTTTTTGCAATGGAAGATATAGACTTTATACTCCACCATAACGTACAGAAATTAAACCCAAGTTGGATATTTGTGGCTATGAATTCAATTTCCCTTACCGAGTGGATCCCGACATAATAACACTTTGATACGGTGGGTCACAAATTTCCCCTATGGGATGAATAAATCAAACCTTTTTTTTAGCTTGGGCGACCGAAGAGTTTCTGGAATCACAGAATTTATGAAGGACAACAGACAAAGCCGAAAGGACTCTGCTGACCCGATGACGTCATCGCCAAACAAGCAGCTTCGAATTGCGTCATGGAACGTTCAAGGCCACGAGGAACATGGAGAAGAATTAAAGAAGCTGATATACAGAGAAGTGGTAAGACCTGGAATGAGATTAAAAAGATAGCTCAGGATAGAGAGGGATGGAAACTGTTTATCCGTGGCCTATACCCTGACCCAGGGTGAAAAAGGCAATGATGATGATGAATAACGGGAATTAAAAAAAATAATTATGTATTTGTTCCTTTTTCCCCAGAATGTTTACTACGTCCTAAAGGCGTCCTTGTCCACCTTACACAATATAGCCCGGTGTACCGGAGTCAAACATCATTTCCACGAGATCAAAACAGCAGAGGTAGGTGGTTTGTGTCCTCTTCCTTTCTATAATTCTCCATGTCCACCTCACCTCACACAATGATTATATGTGACCCACGGTCTCAAAACGGTATTATGTCGGAACGAACCAGATGCTTAAAAGTCGAATTTAATGTTAAACTGGTCAAAAATATAAATTGTTGGCATTAGTACCCTAAAATAGGGTATCCATTCTCCTCAATAAAACATACAAAATCAGCACAAGACTGATATTTCTGGCTATAAATTAAATTTTCAACATCTTAACCACCCGGACTTAATACATTTTTGAGGCGAAGGGTCACATATAGCCAGATATACATACGTGGGTTGGATTGGGTTGGATTGGATTGGGTTGGGTTAGGTTGGATTGGGTTGGATTGGGTTGGATTGGGTTGGGTTGGGTTGGATTGGGTTGGGTTGGATTGGGTTGGATTGGGTTGGGTTGATTGGGTTGGGTTGGTTGGGTTGGGTTGGATTGGTTGGTTGGGTTGGATGGTTGGATGGTTGGATTGGGTTGGGTTGGATTGGGTTGGATTGGGTTGGGTTGGGTTGGATTGGGTTGGATTGAGGTTGGATTTGGGTTGTTGGGTTGGTTGGGTTGGGTTGGGTTGGATTGGGTTGGTTGGGTTGGATTGGGTTGGTTGGGTTGGATTGGGTTGGGTTGGTTGGTTGGGTTGGGTTGGATTGGATGGGTTGGGTTGGATTGGTTGGGTTGGGTTGGGTTGGGTTGGATTGGGTTGGATTGGGTTGATTGGGTTGGGTTGGGTTGGGTTGGGTTGGTTGGGTTGGATTGGTGATTGGGTGGTTGGGTTGGGTTGGATTGGGTTGGATTGGGTTGGGTTGGGTTGGATTGGGTTGGATTGGGTTGGGTTGGGTTGGGTTGGATTGGGTTGGGTTGGGTTGGGTTGGATTGGGTTGGATTGGGTTGGGTTGGGTTGGATTGGGTTGAATTGGGTTGGGTTGGGTTAAATTGGGCTGGGTTGGATTGGGTTGGATTGGGTTGGGTTGGGTTGGATTAGGTTGGGTTGGATTGGGTTGGATTGGGTTGAATTGGGTTGGATTGGGTTGAATTGGGTTGGATTGGGTTGGGTTGGGTTGGGTTGGGTTGAATTGGGTTGGATTGGGTTGGATTGGATTGGGTTGGGTTGGGTTGGTTTGGGTTGGATTGGGTTGGATTGGGTTGGATTGGGTTGGATTGGGTTGAATTGGGTTGGATTGGGTTGGATTGGGTTGGGTTGGGTTGGATTCGGTTGGGTTGGGTTGGATTGGGTTGGATATGGTTGGATTGGGTTGGGTTGGGTTGGGTTGGATTGGGTTGGGTTGGATTGGGTTGGGTTGGATTGGGTTGGGTTCGATTGAGTTGGGTTGGGTTGGATTAGTTTGGGTTGGATTAGTTTGGGTTAGATTAGTTTGGGTTGAATTGTGTTCATAAAATCAACAATAATATTGAAGACTATGTACGTGTCCATTCCACAGGTCATCATGCCCCTAATCGCCTCCAACGACGAGTTCCTCAAATCCATCGCCATGCTGACCCTTGCATACATTGTAGAGGAGGAGGAGAATGCTAAACTTATCGATGAAACCAGTGAGTTGTAGTTGTTTTTTTTTAGGAGTTTTTGTTCTCATTCTTATGCATTCCAATAGGGTTCAACAGTCGTGATCTAGTAGTAGTAGCGTATGGCTACACCTCCAAATTTATTTCGTCAACCCAGCTTCTAAAGTCTTCCTCCGCCCTAAGGATGGTTTCGTAGCCACCTTCTAGTTTAGTGACTGGGCAGTGGAGGACGATGTGATCGCTGGTCTCTGGGGCTGCCTGACATTTCTGGCAGGTATCACTGTTTCCAAATATCCATCTGACGTCACTTACCTTGTAATGACGCATAGTAACTTCGTAACTGGTTCTAAACTATCAGAACATCGCCATGCTCACCCTTGCATACATTGTAGAGGAGGAGGAGAATGCTAAACTTATTGATGAAACCAGTGAGCTGTAGTTGTTTTAGGGCTTTTTGTTCTCATTCTTATGCTTTCCAATAGTGTTCAACAGTCGTGACGTCACTTCCCTCGTAATGACGCATAGTAACTTCGTAACTGGTTCTAAACTATCAGAACATTTCCATGCTATGCTGACCCTTGCATACATTGTAGAGGAGGAAGAGAATGCTGAACTTATTGATGAAACTAGCGAGTTGGTTTGGGGGTATTTTCTTCTCATTCCTGGACCCACGGTTTTTTCTTGCACAGATGCGGCTGCAAAATTAGGGAAAATTTTCTGATTTGCATTGTATCCGCAAAATCTGCATGTTTTGCAAATTTTTGACAAATTGTTTGATTTTTTTGTTTTTGTTTTTGTGAAATTTGCGTTCCCCACGGTGATGAAGATTTTTATTGTAGTTTTGTTTTCCCAACGTTGTGCCTAATTTCTGGCAAAATGTACCATTTTTTGACCCACAATTTTGCATAATTTTCAGTTTGAAATTATCTTCAACCGTCATGACGTCACTTCCCTCGTAATTACGTATAGTAACTTAGTAACTGGTTTTAAACTATCAGAACAATGGCGGACGCCCTTATGATATATTTCTCCGACGAGCATAAAAGTGTATCCAGAGGAGAAAAACATTATAAATCTGATCATGTTTTGACTTTTATACATTCTGATCACATGACCATGTGAAAAAGTTCTAGCCAGCATGACGAATAAAAAGTACAGATTGTCTTTGTTTAGAACCAAGTTGCTGGTTGCTGGGTGGACGTGACATCAGACTATTGAATCCTATTGTGTAAATGTTGCTACTCGAAGCGCGATGAAATAAATAATAATGTGAATTGAATATAAGCTTCAATTATTTAGTAAGCGAAAACAAATTATTTGGACGTTTCGGGTTTCCCCTTCTTTATGAATGAAACACTACAGACGAATGAGATAATATGTGATAATCATTTAATGATGTGATTCTCTCACTCGTCTCTAGTAGTTTTTCATTCTTTCTGTTTCGTTGATAAAGGGGAAACCCGAAACGTCCACATTATCTGTTTTCGTTTATTTTAATTGAAGCTTAAATTGAAATCACATTGTTATTTATTCCAATAGGGTAGAGAGGTTGTAACGTCACACTTCTACTCTTCTGGTTCCAAACTTTTTGGAAGTGTGTATGTAACCAGTCCTTTGGAGGATTAATAATTGATAGGTTCCATTTAAATCATAAGGTGACATAACAATTTTAGTAGAAGAATGTACAGGCAGATTATTTCGATTACGGGACGTAAAAGAGAGAGGATGGATGATCTTTATTGACGACCAGCATTATATTTAGTAGCAAGGACTATCCCGCACAAATCTTTGGGCGTCTTTTTCGCTCACGAAGTGCCCGAATTCGCGTCAAAATATGGGACGAAGCCGTTTGGTATATGCTATTTTAAAAAATTAATTACGACGCTGTTTATCGATGAATATGACTGAAAGTTGGCACACAGTTAGAAAAAAGGTTATTTTAGATTATGTCAAGCGACAAAATTCGTACGATTACCAGAAAACCGTTAAAAATAGATTTTTACTCTTTGGAGTAAAATATTTCTAAAACTACAGGGCGTGGAGGTTTTGTCGCTGACAAGGTAATACATGAACATTTCTTCTTTTTGGTTGTAAAATTTCATATGAATATGACGAGTACTTTTCCCGTAATTTACAAAACACCATCCTAATTTGCTCTTCAAGTTTCAATCTTTTAATCCACTTATGACGCAAGATACAACCAAAGGTCGAAAAAAAATGCCGAAAAAGCGTCCCATATTTTCGCGTTTTTTTCTTCTTTGCGGGTCATCCAAATAAATGACACCTTTGAAACTGTATAACTTGTTTATTTACGAATGGATTTTCAAAATTCAAAAACATTTTTACTCGGTGGAGATAGGGCTTTGATTTAGACAAAAATTTTCCTCAAAAAGAGAAAAAAACATTTTTCATAGTCATTGCTATATTTAGACTAGAAAAGACGATGTCATTACTCTGAAACCAAAAGTTGACTTACACACGATGTATTGTATTAAAAGGGCAGAGAGGTTGTAACGCTACACTTCCGGTTCCAAACTCTTTGGAAGTTTGTATGTATCAGTTCTTTAGACGATTAATGATTGATAGGTTACATGTTTAATCAAAAGGTGACATAATTATTTTAGTAGCAGGATGTATATGGGCAGATTCTTTCGATTACGGGACGTAAAACAGCTAGGATGGATTATCTTTATGGACAATAGGATTCAACAGTCTGATGTCACGTCCGCCCAGCAACGAGCAGCTTGCTTCTAAACAAAGAAAATCGGTACTTTTTATTCTTCATGCTGGCTAGAACATTTTTTTACATGTCATGTGATCAGAATGTGTAAAAATCAAAACATGATCAGATTTATGTTTTTTCTCCTCTGGATACACGTCTATGCTAGTCGGAGAAATATTTCATAAGGGCGTCCGCCATTGTTCTGATAGTTTAGAACCAGTTACTCAGTTACCATGCGTCATTACGAGGGAAGTGACGTCATGACTGTTGGAGTCCATTGGCATGTATTTAGACTAGAAAATAAGATGCCATCACTCTGACAGCAGAAGTTGATTTACACAAGATATTATCTTGTATTCAGTCCACAGGTCTCTTGTTTTGTTTTTTGTTTTTTTTTTTGCCATCCACGTTTATGAGTAATTCTCACTAAACTGTATCAACCAGATTATAAACGTTCAAGGTTACACATTATAGTCTTGTGTGTTGGTCCGTTATACTTCTGGGTGGCAATGTTGTGAGTTTCTTAGCCAAACGACAGCTTCTATATAAATACTCTAATTTATTTGGGTTTTTTTTTGTTCATTTCATTGAGATAATCAATATGTTTGTTTCTTTCTTATCCTTTTTCTCCAGACACAATCAAAAACATCGTATCGTGGATACAGAAAGCTCTAGAAAACAAGCAGAAGAGGCGATTTAGAGGTTTCACCCCCTGGGAGTTAACCCAAGGCCTGGCGAAGCTAGCCGTTAATGATGGAAATAAGGCTAGGGTAAGGCATCTGAATCTGCGAAAGTCAATCTATTGGTTACTTACTTACTTACTTATTATCCGAACCAGCGACCACCTGAGCTCTAGCCCTTCGGTCTTGTGCCATGACGTAGAAGTTAGACGTCTTTTGTAGTTGTTCCAGGTGACTATAAAGTCTGTTACTGATGCTTGGATTTGGTGGGAGGAATGTGCATCTCAGGTCTTCAAGAGGTTGACATTCAAGCAAGTGATGTGTTATTGTTTCATTAGGGTTTTGACATAGGGGGCAGGAAGGGGATGTGTCTTTTGTAATTTTGCTTAAATGGTTGTTGAGCTGTATGTGTTGTGTTCTTAGTTGAAAGATGATGCTTTGCTGGTGTCTTCTGAGCTTATTTAGGCAATCAATCTATTGGTTAAAGACTTTTTAATATCGTGTACTGGATACAGAAGGCATGAGAAAACAAACAGAAATAGAGACGATTTAGAGGTTTCATTGACGTCATTGGGGTTAACCCAAGGCCTGGCCAAAGTAGCCGTTAATTGTGGAAACAAGGCTAGGGTTAGGGATACCCATCTCAAACTGTGAAAGTCAGTGTATTAGTTAAAGTCTTTTTAATACTGTGTAATAGGGGCAGAAGGCACTAGAAAACCAGCAGAAGAGGCGATTTAGAGGTTTCACACCATGGTCATTGACGCAAGGCCCGGCCAAACTAGACGTTAATGATGGAAATAAGGCTAGGGTAAGGGTTAGGGATTCCTGTCTGAAACTGTGAAAGTCAATCTATTGGTTAAAAACTTGTTGATGATGTGTGTAATGGATACAGAAGGCATGAGAAAACTAACAGAGAAAGAGACAATTTGGGCATGGCTAAACTAATGTAAATAATATATAGAAGGATTATAGGGTAAGAGGTACACATCTGAAACTGTGAAAGTTAGTCTTTTGGTTAAAAACCAGAAGGCACGAGAAAACATACAGAAATAGAGAAGATTTAGAGGTTTCACACCATGGTAATTGAAGCAAGGCCTGGCCAAACTAGCCGTTAACGATGGAAATAAGGCTAGGGTAAGGCATCTGAAACTGTGACTGTCAATCTATTGGTTAAAAACTTTTTAATATCGTGTAATGGTTACAGAAGGCACGAGAAAACACACAGAAATAGAGACAATTTAGAGGTTTTATGGCCTGACCTCCCATAGTGGGCAGGGAGGTACATACTGTGTCTTTTATCCCCCTATATCTGTTTTCCAACTTGCTTTCTGTCTTTGTCTTGGATGGATTGAGATTACTTGGTTTTGTCCTGGCCCTGCCCGGATACCTTGGTTGAGAGGGAAACAGTCAATTGTATTGTTAGTTTTGGGAGATGATATTTTTTGTTTTGTAAATCATCTCTCTATGCTGCACTGTATTACATTTTGTTTACGTATTATATATGATTTGTAAAGAATTGAGTTCTCACCGGACTCGGTTGTAAAATGAGTACCTGGCCATAAACAGCATTGTCTCTGTCTGAAAAAAAATATTATCGCCTAGCAGGTGTCGTGTCTCATTCTATATCTTACGTTAGGCTGTTGGTCAGGGTATGGCCTGTTGGGGAACTGAATTACTTCAAAGCGCATTGAGCATGGTAAATCCGTAGAAATGCCCAATATATAAATAATCATGTTTAATTTTTGTAAAGCGCTTTGAGCACATATGTGACCCACCGTATCAAGGCGGTATTATGTCGGGATCCACTCGGTAAGGGAAATTGAATTCATAGACACAAATATCCAACTTGGGTTTAATTTCTGTACGTTATGGTGGAGTATAAAGACTATTTCTTGCATTGCAAAAAACTTCTAAGCTCCAATTTCTCATCATTCTATCTCTAAATGCACTTTTTGGGGTCTGAATCATCCCGACATAATACCGTTTTGAGACGGAGGGTCACATATTGTGGATATTGTCCTATATAAAAGTTCTTTTCTTTTTCTTTCCAAACAGATCGTAGAGGAGGGAGCCCTTCAATCATTTCTGACAATGCTACGTCACACAGACCCCAAAGAACAGGCAACCAGTGCCGAGTGCATCTGGAACTTGTCCTTCGACAAAAACGTCCGGCAACAGATCCTGGACTACAACGACCTGGTGCCCGCTCTGGAAGACCTCAAGGACAACGAGAATACTACGGTGAAGAAGAACGTGAACGGTGCCCTGTGGGTTATCAAGGGAGATAATGATCCATCGGCTAGTGTAACTCGTGAGTTATTTCCTCTTCTTTGGACAGGTTTTAAAAAAATAATTCTCCCCCTTTAACTCTGTTCTTTGTGGGTGATCAAGGGAGATAATGATCCATCGGCCAGTGTTACTCGTGAGTTATTTCATCTTCTTTGGACAGGTTTTTCTTTTTTAAAAATTAAATTCTTCCCCTTTAACTCTGTTCTTTGTGGGTTATCAAGGGAGATAATGATCCATCA
>NC_088374.1:18832458-18834958 GCF_034508935.2 Berghia stephanieae | reverse complement strand
CCCATCCATCTATCCATCCATCCATCCATCCATCCACCCATCCATCCATCTATCCATCCATCCATCCATCCACCCATCCATCCATCTATCCATCCATCCATCCTCCCACCCATCCATCCATCTATCCATCCATCCATCCATCCACCCATCCATCCATCCATCCATCTATCCATCCATCCATCCATCCATCCACCCATCCATCCATCCATCCATCCATTTATTTACATATTATAACACATTGTTTCTCCACAATCCAGGGCCTGGGTTTTCGTATCTGGGTAGACTGGGAACAGATGGGTGGATCGACACTACAGGCTATGGCGGAGGCTGTAGAAAACTCGGCTGTTGTCTTAGTTTGTATGTCTGAACGATACAAACAGTCTCCGAACTGTAGAACGGGTTAGTCTACCATATCCTCCTCTATCTATCCATCTATTTTTTATTTAGAATAATTCTAAATAAAATTAAATAAAATTGGAACCCCTTACCGCAGAGCATTCGTGAAAAAGAATCTTTGTCTATTTTTAAACGTTCGCTTAAAACATATCTGTTTCGATTTTAGTAGATAGTATAAGAAGCAAGATAGGTTTGGTTTGTGTGAGTGTTGTGTTGTGTGTGTGTGTGTGTGTGTGTGTGTGCTTGTGTGTGTAAATGATTATCTTTCAGCCTAAGTAATTTGTAATTTAAGCGCTTAGAGTCTGGTGTCTCGGAGTTATAGCGCTATATAAGTTTTCAGCATTATTATTATTATTATTATTATTATTATTATTATTATTATTATTATTATTATTATTATTATTAATTCTCAACTCGATTTTTTAAACAGATTCTCCAACATAAGTTCCTGCTCCACTCACTTTTCTGAATTAGAAATTCACCCCAAATACCGGAGCATACTCAATGTCTCAATCGTTTATATGGTACATGTTTGTGTTGAGAATATTGGCTATTAAGCTTAACTGCTGACCAACTAACTTCGCGGCGTTTGTGTGTGTTGAACCCGTGACCTCAAGAAGTCGGGGAGAAGTGGCTCTCGACAGACTAGAATTTGAAGCGACTTTTTTGGGGGGTCGTGGATAGCTCATACGAAAGAGTCACGATCTCTCCGGACAGGCAGATCTGTCGTACTAGTAAGGTGGCGGGTTCGAGCCCTCATCGCCGCCGCAAAGTTTTTATTCTCTGTTGTCTTGTCTTCTGGCACTTTCCTACTCACTTCATTTCTTGTTATTTACAAAATCCCCAACAACGTTGTTTCGTCTAGAATTCCCGGTGTCATCAGGGAGGTCGTTTGATGTGTCTTGGAGGAATGTTGTTGTGTCCTGTCAGTGGGCGCCAATGTTGTTTCCGGATGTAGTTTGCTCATGTGTGTGTATGTGTGGATGTGTGTGTGTGTGAGAGTGTGTATGTATGCAAACTGGGTGTGGTGTAGTGTTGGAGTAGGGGTCGTCTGGGGTAGTGGTTGTATCATTGGGTTGTGTAGTGTGTATTGGACAGTAAGCATTTTTCCTGTGTAAGCACGTGCTGTTTATCTATCTATCTATTTGTCTGTCTGTCTGCATGTCTATCTGTGTATCTGTCTATCTATCTATCTGTCTCTTAATAGCTCTCTCTCTCTCTCTCTCTCTCTCTCTCTCTCTCTCTCTCTTTCTCACTACGTGTTTTCTGTCTCATTTCCTCCCCAGAGGCTGAGTACACGTTCCAGCTAAGAAAAGACTACATTCCCCTCATGATGCAGAGGCGGTACCGTCCCGATGGCTGGCTAGGAGCTATTCTAGGGGCCAAGCTCTTCTTTGACTTCAGCGGCAAGCATCCTTATGAAAAATCTCTACAGGTAACATCTATACCAAAAAAAAGGGGGGGGGGGGTGGAATGATTTGTTTATGAAAAGAAAATATAAATAAATAAATAGATAAATAAAAAAAATATATGAATAAATAAATAAATAAATAAATAAATAAATAAATAAATAAATAAATAAATAAAGAAAGAAAGAAAGAAAGAAAGAAAGAAAGAAAGAAAAAAAAGAAAGAAAGAGAAGAATAAAAATATAACCGTGTTTGTTTTAGTTCAGGGACTACCAATAGCTTGGGCAGTAAACTGACAATAAGTGGTGACTGCAATGCAGAGATCAAAACCAGCATCAGTAAGGCAAACCAGACATTTGCTTCCCTCAAACACATTTGGAGAGCAACGGGATTATATTCCAGCAGTAAAATAAAGATTTTAAAAAGTAATGTCTTGAGCGTTTTGATCTGTGGATAAGAATGTTGGAAGATCACAGAGAGAATCATCCAGAAACTTGAAGTATTCTAAAACAAATGTTTGCGACGAATCTTCAAGATATTCTGGCCAAACACAATTTCAAATGAGGACCCGAGAACGAGAGCTGAAGTGGAGTCTCTGGAGAGTCTCATTAAAAGGAGAAGATGGCAATGGTTGGGGCATGTCTGTCGCAGACCTGATGAAACACTGATAAGGAAGGCTCTGCGATGGACACCCC
>NC_088374.1:18807458-18819958 GCF_034508935.2 Berghia stephanieae | reverse complement strand
GTTCATTATTTGAAGATTATGCGATACTTTTATATTATTTATTTTTAGAAATTCCTTGGGCATCCGAGTAAATTATACACACACATACACACACGCACATACACACACACACACACACACACACACACAATATATATATATATGTATATAAATATATATATATATATATATATATATATATATATATATATATATATATATATATATATATATATATATATATATATAATACATATATGTTTTTTTTTCTCATATGAAGTTTCGGCGATTGGTGAACGTATATTGAGTTATATTGAAACGTTCTTATATCGGCTAAAAATGTGAGTGTATCTCAATTATATATATATATATATATAGATATATATATATATATATATATATATATATATATATATATATATATATATATATATATATGTATGCATGTATATATATAACCCATTTCTTTTCATCAATAAACACGTATTCATTACTGTTCGAGGATGGGTTTATATATATATATATATATATATATATATATATATATATATATATATATATATATATATATATACAGTAATGCATACGTGTTTATGAACGACGGAAATGGTTACATACACAATATAGGCCAGTTATATTGCCTATGACTCATGCATATTAATTAGGTCATGTGTGTCGAATTGTTTTGATTGAGGTTGAGTTTCTAAGTTTTATTTCCTGACTTGCCGGTTTTAACTCTATCCTTACTGACCATTTCCCGAATTTTCCTCCCTACGTCATTATCGCAAAACATTCGAAGGGAATAAGAACGTGCTATAGAGCAGTATAATTAGGTGCCCCAAACGTAAACAAAGGTCGAGAAGCACATGGCAAACCACATGTTCCTGTCTTGACAGCTCACGTTCCAATGTAAATAATAGGAAAAAAAATAACCTTTAAAATTTGGCTGTTAGGTGGCAAAAGAAACACATATTCATAAATACTCGATCATGCATCAAATAATGTCTAGATATGGATATTTTATGGAACAAAAGGTAAAATTTATCAAAAGTTACGTCTATCTATTTTTAGACCAGAGCAAATTATTGCGCTGGTGTGAACAAAACGAGAATTGTTCGGAGCCTGATTTTCATAATAATTTAGTCTTATATTATTATTTCTGCAACTGTTAGATTTTATGTAAACATATTTTCAATACTGAAAGTGTATTGCCTACAACTCAAACTACAAAATTGGGAGACCTATATTGTGCGTAAATTATTCCGGTCCCTAACGGAAATCACTAGCAACTTGTTATTGTTTACGTTTGGGGCACCTAATTATACTGATCCTAAGGGAATGAAAATAGGGGAAGAGTAGCGTCCCTTGATTGGACGTCACCCATAGTCTGTGACATCACCGGTGGAAAAGTTATTAGAGAGAGAACGTCATGTTGGTTGTGCGCATGCGTGTCTCGTCCTCGGAAAGGACGAGAGACGCATGCGTACAGCCAACATGACGTTCTCTCTCTAATAACTTTTCGCCGGTGACATCACCGACTATGGGTGACGTCGAATCAAGGGACGCTACTCTTCCGCTAATCTCATTCCCTACACATACTTTTGTATAGTTTTTATAGCTAACTATAACTACAAGATTCCCCAAATAGTGCGATGTAGAAAAGAAATCTGAATGAGAAAAATGTTTGTTGTATCGTAACGAATGTGACGATTTTCCTATAGTTGGTAAGGAGAGAGTTAATCGGTGTTTGTTATGATGTAACAAATGCTATAAATAATAAATAAATAAATAAATAAACAATAAAATAAATAAATTAATAAATTCCCTTTATTCATCCCATAGGGGGGAAATTTGTCTCTATAGGGTCGATTATTCCAAGGGAATACTGGAATAACCCAGGCGTCAGTCGCAGTGCAGTGCCGCAAATTAAACTAAGGCGATGTGTTGACTTGCTCAAGGCCATACACAGCGCAAGTGGGCGGAGGGTGGGAATCGAACTCGATACCTTTCGGGTACGAAGTAAAGACCGTAACCGCTGAGCCGCGCTGAGTCAGATTGAAGCCAAGCTGGTCAAAAATATGAAATGTGTGCTCCAGTACAGTATAAGGCATTATTATTTTTTTGGAACTCTTTTTATATAGCGCAATATCCACTAAATGTGATCAAACCGCTTTACAATGGGTCCCTGGCCAACCGCAACACTTAACATGTAAGACGATACATGACGCCTGTTAGGCGATATTACAATTTTTTTTCGGACAGAGAAAACGCTGTTAACGGACAGGTACTCATTTTGCACCTGAGTACGGTGATAGAATGTGAGTAAAGAGCCTTTTCCAAAGACTCAACTATGCGCCGAACGAGGCTCGAACTTAGGACCTTGTGATCCGAAGGCGAGTGTCATACCACTAGACCACATAGCCGTGTTATATGCATTCTCCTCAATAAAAACATAGTTTTATACATCATTATGTATATCTGAGATGTGGGTGTATAGAAGAATGTTGAGGCTATCATGGACAGACAGGTGTACGAACGAGGAAGTGTTGGAGAAGGTGAGAAAGGGAAGAATGTTGATTGATACCTTCAGAAAGAGGCAGTTACGGTTTCTGGGACATGTGTGGAGAAGAGACGGAATAGTAAAGTTGTTAACATCTGGGATGATCGAAGGAAAGAGAGCTAGAGGAAGACAAAGAATGACTTATCTAAATAACCTAAGAATGGCCAAATGTGATTTAAAAAGCAACACCGATTTCATGCGCACCGCAGAGGATCGTGATTCGTGGAGACAGCTGACCGGCAACGTGCTCAAGAGTACAAGCCATGATGGATGATGATGTATATCTGAATCTTCCTTTAATTTCCACCTTCACTCATGAAGATTTTGACATGAACAATAACATTAAGTTGAAGATTCAGCAGTGATCTAGAAGCTCTGTAGATAAATCTAAAGTGGTTGCAGATGTAACTTCCCGTGGTAAATTGTTCCAATCTGTGATGGTTCTTGGGTAAAATGAGAATTTTCTGAGGTCTTTGGTGGATGTTAGTCAGGGGGATGAAACTGTCCACGTGGGAAGTCCTGGATGTTCGTGTCGGGGTTTGGTGGAGGTCAGGATTTGAACTCGTCACCAGGTTGTTCTTTATCTTATAGATAGTATGCGCTTGGCTTAGAAGCTCATATAATTGCCATCCGGAAGTATAACGGACCAACACACAAAACTGTGTGTATCCATGAACGTTTATAGTCAGGTTAATACAGTTCAGTGAGCATTACTCATAAACGCTGTCACAAAACGCTTGTTGCCCGTCCTAGGTGAGCAATGATGCTTGTTTCCTGTTATGTTACCTTTGCGTGTCCGGTTATTTCGCCTTAAGTATTCAGTGTTGCTTTTTTTTGTTTGTTTTCTTTTGTTGGAAAAACATCGTTGATGAATATTAAATAGTCACCTTAGTGACATTAGGATAGAGTGGCGCCGTTATGGGAGATAGAGAGATAGCGTGGCAGGGAGACTAGTCCCGTGACTATTGAGTAAAAAGTTTTCTTTAGTCCCGTAACTATTGTATAAGAAAGTTTTCTTAAAAGTTCCGGAAACCGGGTAGTTCGTTATCGGACTTTGGTGGAAACCTGACACTTTTGAGAATTGACTAAATAATAGAATGTCTTGACTGATCCTGAGTTATGTTAATTTATTGTCTATGACCATGGGTTGGGTAGACGAAGTTTTAATATATAGAAGAGAGTTTTACCAATTTTAGTCAGTCCATCGCGATAGCCTGAACAGAGCAGAGACATGCTAGGTCCTCTCTGAGACTCACACAAGTCATTCCATTTTGTAGAAATTCACTTGGCTTGGGAATTAATATTAACTTTGTATATTAACCGCCAGTGAAATTTCGTTATTTGACGGCTCTATTAATGAATAGAGTCGGTTAGCCCCGGCTATAAACCAGACGTGATACCAGTAACATTTGTTTGTTATCTTGAAAACATTTTGGTTCCATATTTATCGAGAAAACAATTTAATAAAAAAACATTTCCAACCTGGACTTAAATTAAAGTGAAATTAACAATTGAAAGAACTTGTGACAGAAAAGTGAACTGTGAACATGTTTGGACTCCTATAGATATAATAATACCGAAAGACATCGATAATGTGGTCAAGAATATCATCTTCACCTTCATCATCATTTACCATTCATTGCATGTCTGCGTATTAAGTAAGGTAAGGGGCCCCAACCTGTAGATTATTATTTGCATCATCACCATCATGCATCACCATCATTTTTGATATTTTGATATTTGATATATGTTGTCACACTTTTAATTTGAATATTATTCTTTCTTTCCTTTTATTTTTTCTTTAGATTTGTAATAAACAGTTATAAAATTATAATTCAATTGTCTTGCGATGTGCATTTAGTTTTATGTGTCGTGTGGAACCACCTTTAATGTCTCAAACCTGGGGTAAATAGCCACCGTACTCTGGCTTTGGGATCGTCACGTAGGTCAGTACCTTTGCCTGCACCTACATTGTGACATATTTTGGTGGCAGCGGTGGGATGGTTCCTCCTTCACAGACTGGCACTTTGACAATTTTAATATATTTTATATCTGAACTAATCATCATATGTTATAAGTTCATATAAAGTTGATTCAAAGAAATTAATTTCGTTTGAAAAGTAGTTAAAGATTGGGCCGGGCTAACGTAATTTTTAAAAACGGATACTGATATAAACGTCAGAGTAATTTCAAGGCTGTAATTGATTGTTGTAACATTGTTACTGGATGGACTCACACCATTAGGTGTTTTACATGAGAGAGGGGTAGATAGACCCATAACATTATAGATCACGTTTATCACGGAGGTACTTGATTGTGGCAACCAGGGTCAGTCTAGGACTTTGTTCAATTGTCATCCGATTGAAAGTGATGGGACCCTAGAATCCGATCCAAGGGATGGGGTCAGAAAAAGTTGTTTAAAGCGTTTTAACGTGCGATAAGGTGCCGGCAATTTTTATTCTTATCGTATGGTTGGAAGCTTTCACTTTTGATTGTTAATTTGCTACAAAAGCAATAACATAATTACTGTTGCGGGCTACGAGCTAATTGTAATTGAGAGTCTAAGGGACTGCTCAATATGGTAATTTTGTAAACGTTGACATGTACTTTACAATTTTAAGAATATTGTGTTACGGGCTCTAAGCCGATGTTTGTTGAAAGTCATTTGGGCTTCGCAATTTAATGTGAGTGGTAAATCGATCAGGATTTACATTTTATTTGCAACAGTTAAAACGAGAGGCATAAGCGTCATTGGGTAGTGAGCTAAATGCGAATTATCGTTGAGTGTGAAACTCGTGCAAGTACCCTGTTATCACTGATTTAATTTTGTCGACATCGGTAGAAAGGATAATTTAACGCTACGTTGCAGTCTTATACTTTTGTTGATAAAATCGGTTGTGCTTAAAGTTAAGCCGGGCACAGTGGATGAGCATAGCGTTTAACCACTGGGGCGTGACCACAGTAAGATTTCGTGTATGAGAGGCACGAATAGTCGAGTTATTATAAAAAGAAGGTCGTGTTGATAAATATTGGATGAAATTGTCTCAAGTATTGACATTGAAATATTAATGAAATTAAGAATCGAGGCGTTGTCATATTGAATGTATCTTATTTGCAGTTCGCAATAATATATAATTTTTGTTACATACTGCTCTTTGGCTTAAAAGTCATATCAGCTTGCAGAAATTTGGTTGTATTCACTTTGCGGTGGTTTTATATTGCGGTGTTGTCATCTGCGCTATTGTGTTGACCTATTGAAGCATTCTAGCTGTTTTCATTGTCATTGATTTAATTGTCTTATCGATAACTAAGTAACAAAAATATTTAATCATGTCTGATGTGGAGAAGTTGATTAAAGTAGGAGAAAAGCTTGGATTTTCTGGCCAAGAGTTAAATGATTGGGTGACAAGACAGTTGGCAGACCAAGATAGGGTGCGCCAAGAAGAGTTGGAGAAGTTGAAACTGGAGAGGGAGAAACTGCGACAGCAACAGCAACTTGTAGAAACGGAGCTGGAATTACAGAGATTAAGAGCGGATCGTGATGACAGCTCGCCATCTCCTAGGTCTCCCTCAGTGTCAGAAAGTATTCGTCACACAAGACCAGCGCCAGTCAAGAGTCCCAGGCTTCCATGCTTCAATGACAAGTCAGACATGATTGACAGTTACCTGCTAAGATTTGAGAGATATGCGACGGTTAATGAATGGCCAGAGACGGACTGGGCTATTCATCTCTCCGCCTTGCTACAAGGAAAAGCATTGGAAGTTTATACGAGACTTGATGAAGATGAGGCGATGAATTATCAGAAAGTTAGGGATGCTCTGCTGAAGCGTTATAACTTGACGAAAGATGGCTTTCAAGAAAAGTTCAGGAAGAGTAGGCCAGAGGCAGGAGAAAGCATTGGTCAGTTTAGAACACGAATCCAGTCCTATCTTGAGAAATGGATACAGTTGTCAGAGAAGGACAAGAATGTGTCTACCGATCTGATTGACTTATTCATGATGGAACAGCTGATGAATTCGTGTAACAAGGACTTGCTCATGTTTGTTAAAGAAAGAAAGCCTAGCACAGCCGATGATTTGGTGGATCAGATAGAAAAGTATGTTTGTGCTCACGGTGCAGCAGGGGCTTATGTGAAGTCTAGTTTCGATAGGAAAGCAGAACAACCTCCAGTCACCACGCAATATGCTGTCAACAGGACACCACTGACAAACAAGGACAGACCATCACAACAATTACAATGTCATCACTGCAGGAAATTTGGTCACAAAGCTCGGGACTGCAGATCTCAGCGTGCGCTAGCTATTGGTAGTGGATGTAAGTTTTGTGGATTAAAAAATCATCATGAAAATGATTGTTGGCTACAACAAAGGATGGCGAGGGACAAAGTCAGGAGCACTGAAGCCCAGAAGAATCCGCAGATTCAGAAGAAATCGCAACCAAACGGTGCAAGTTATAACATAACAGATCCCAATCACTGTATAACCACAATTTGCGAAGGATACGTGGAAGCGCAAAAGATGCCAACTCGGAAAGGCTATCTAAATGGCGAAAAGGTGACGGTCCTACGCGACAGTGGCTGCAGCACTGTTGTTATAAAGAAGGGTTTGAGCAAAATTGTACCAGGGAAAGAGGATTATATGAAAATCAGCCTAGCAGATGGAACGTCCGTACAAGCACCATTGACAAAGGCTTACCTCGACTGTCCTTACTATACAGGAGAAATTGAAGCCGTCGAGATGGAATCCCCTTTGTATGATGTAATCTTGGGTAATATCCCAGGTGCTAAGTGTCCGGGTATTAAATGTGATGAGCAAATGATGGCCGTGGAGACACGAAGTCAGAAGCAGAAAGTAATCAAAGCATTGCGGACTCCAGCATCACTAGATATCGGGGTCACTGTTAAGGACCTAATCGACAAACAGGAAAAGGATGAGACTCTAACAGTTTGCAGAAAGTTGGCGGAAAATAGCGAACGTAGACACAGTGGTCGAAACAACACTACGTGGTTTGGTTTCGATAAAGATGTACTTTGCCGCTTTTTCCAGTCACCAACAAAATACCATGGAGATGTATGTAGGCAGGTAGTTGTTCCAGAGGAACTGAGAGAGACAGTAATGAGGCTGGCCCACGAGAGCATCATGGCTGGTCATCTCGCATCTAAGAAAACGAGTGATAGGATCTTGTTAGAGTTCTATTGGCCTAATCTTTGGGATGATGTGAATAGATTCTGTCGATCATGTGACACGTGCCAAAGGAGCGCACCCAAGGGTCAGACAACCAAAGTGCCGCTATCAAAGGTGCCTCTTATTGATGAGCCATTTAGTCGTGTTGCAGTGGACATCATTGGGCCCGTCATACCATCTTCAGACAGAGGAAATCGGTACATCCTTACTCTAATGGATTATTGCACACGATTTCCAGAGGCGGTGCCATTAAAGTCAATAGACACTGAACACGTGGCTGAGGCATTAGTCGATATTTTTAGCCGTACTGGAGTGCCAAAGGAAATGCTACATGACAATGGAACTCAGTTTACCTCTGACATGATGAATGAAGTTTGTCGCCTTCTCTCCATGAAACAGCTCACCACATCACCGTACCATCCGCAATGTAATGGTTTAGTTGAGAGGATGAATGGAACTCTCAAAGGAATGTTAAAGCGACTCGCCAATGACAGACCAAAAGACTGGGACAGATACATCAACGCCGCTCTCTTCGCGTATAGAGAGGTACCGCAGGAGTCTCTTGGATTTTCGCCATTTGAACTTCTATACGCACGACCTGTGAGGGGCCCTATGACAATACTCCGAGAACTTTGGACAGGTAACATCACGGATGAGGAAGTAAAGACAACCTATCAATACGTGGTGGACCTGCGCGCAAAGATGGAGAAGGTTATTGAGGTCGCCCACGACAACCTGAGAAAAGCCTCGGGACGATACAAATCGCACTTCGACCGGAAGGCTAAAGCAAGAACGTTTGATAAAGGAGAAAAAGTGTTGCTCCTTTTGCCTACGAAAGCGAATAAGCTTCAACTGAAGTGGATGGGACCATTTACGGTCATCAAAAGGATAGGCGACAACAATTACACCATTGATATGGGTAAATATCAGAAGACCTATCATGCCAATATGCTGAAAAAGTATTGGGAACGGGAGTCTCCTGAATCGCCTACACAAGACATCGGAATACTTGGAGTAGCTACAGCTACAGTGATTGATGAGCTGGAGGACGCTGAAGACCAGTTCGATTATTGCGTACCGAGAATAGAGACACCGGCTCTGACACAAACGGAAACATTTAAAGATGTGCAAATATCAGAAGAACTTGACGACAGCCAAAGGAAAGAACTGGTGACACTGTTGAAGAAATTTCAAGATGTTCTGACAGACGTACCAGGCAGAACATCTGCCTATATTTATGACATCAAACTTACAAGCTCAGATCCAATACGACGGAAGCCTTACCCTATACCACAAGCACTCCAAGCCGAATTCAAAGAGGAAGTGAAAGCAATGCTGACCGCTGGAATAATTGAGCAGTCTGATAGCGCGTACTCGTCACCTCCAATCATAGTGAAAAAGAAGGACGGCAAAAATAGAATTTGCGTAGACTACCGCCGGGTCAATAACTATACAGTATTTGATGCTGAGCCAATGCCTCGTCTTGATGAACTGTTCCAACAAATAGGACCAGAAAGCAGGTTCGTGAGCAAGATTGATTTATGTAAAGGATACTGGCAGTTGCCCTTGTCTGATGCCTCAAAACCAATAACAGCCTTCCCAACAGAGCTTGGACTGATGCAGTTTCGGGTCATGCCGTTCGGGTTACAATGTGCACCGGCAGCCTTTAGCAGAATGATGCGGAAAGTCATTCAAGACGTTCCAAATGTCAAGAATTATATTGACGATATTATTGTGCATAATTCGTCGTGGCAAGAGCATCTTAGGAGCGTAGAAACTGTATTAACGAAATTGAGGAATGCTGGCTTGACGGCAAAACCATCAAAGTGCTCAATGGCGCAATCGGAAGTGGAATTTCTAGGTCATCGGATAGGAAATGGAAAGATGTCTCCGACGATTGATAAGGTTGAAGCGATCCAGAAGGCGAGCAGACCTCAAAACAAGACCCAAATGAGAAGCTTTCTTGGTCTTACATCCTTTTACAGGAGATATGTACCGAACTTTGCTGCTATCTCAAGTCCACTGTCGGATGCAACTCGGAAGAATATGCCAAATAGAATTGCTTGGGAAGAGCCTCAACTGAAAGCGTTTGAGAAACTAAAAGCTGTGTTAACATCGGAGCCTGTCTTGTGCTTGCCAGACTTTAACAAGCAATTTATTTTAGGGACCGATGCATCAAACACAGGTCTAGGCGCTATATTAATGCAGGAACATGAGGGCGAAAAGAAGCCAGTATTGTATTTGAGTCGGAAACTTCTGGCAAGAGAACAGAATTACAGTGTCGTGGAGAAGGAATGCTTAGCTCTCGTATGGGCTGTGAAGACTTTGAGCTCATATCTAATTGGAAGAGAGTTCATTGTGGAGACCGATCATGCTCCACTATTATATCTGAATAGGGCAAAATCGGAAAATGGTAGACTAATGAGATGGGCTCTGTTGCTCAATCAGTTTAGATTTAATCTAAGAGCTGTAAAAGGTTCAGAAAATCATGGTCCAGACTTCCTTTCTAGAGTCTGATCAAGCGGTTTTGTTAAAGATGGACCAAAGTCAGATGGACTTAGTTCTTGAAGAGGGAGAGAATGTCACAAAACGCTTGTTGCCCGTCCTAGGTGAGCAATGATGCTTGTTTCCTGTTATGTTACCTTTGCGTGTCCGGTTATTTCGCCTTAAGTATTCAGTGTTGCTTTTTTTGTTTGTTTTCTTTTGTTGGAAAAACATCGTTGATGAATATTAAATAGTCACCTTAGTGACATTAGGATAGAGTGGCGCCGTTATGGGAGATAGAGAGATAGCGTGGCAGGGAGACTAGTCCCGTGACTATTGAGTAAAAAGTTTTCTTTAGTCCCGTAACTATTGTATAAGAAAGTTTTCTTAAAAGTTCCGGAAACCGGGTAGTTCGTTATCGGACTTTGGTGGAAACCTGACACTTTTGAGAATTGACTAAATAATAGAATGTCTTGACTGATCCTGAGTTATGTTAATTTATTGTCTATGACCATGGGTTGGGTAGACGAAGTTTTAATATATAGAAGAGAGTTTTACCAATTTTAGTCAGTCCATCGCGATAGCCTGAACAGAGCAGAGACATGCTAGGTCCTCTCTGAGACTCACACAAGTCATTCCATTTTGTAGAAATTCACTTGGCTTGGGAATTAATATTAACTTTGTATATTAACCGCCAGTGAAATTTCGTTATTTGACGGCTCTATTAATGAATAGAGTCGGTTAGCCCCGGCTATAAACCAGACGTGATACCAGTAACATTTGTTTGTTATCTTGAAAACATTTTGGTTCCATATTTATCGAGAAAACAATTTAATAAAAAAACATTTCCAACCTGGACTTAAATTAAAGTGAAATTAACAATTGAAAGAACTTGTGACAGAAAAGTGAACTGTGAACATGTTTGGACTCCTATAGATATAATAATACCGAAAGACATCGATAATGTGGTCAAGAATATCATCTTCACCTTCATCATCATTTACCATTCATTGCATGTCTGCGTATTAAGTAAGGTAAGGGGCCCCAACCTGTAGATTATTATTTGCATCATCACCATCATGCATCACCATCATTTTTGATATTTTGATATTTGATATATGTTGTCACACTTTTAATTTGAATATTATTCTTTCTTTCCTTTTATTTTTTCTTTAGATTTGTAATAAACAGTTATAAAATTATAATTCAATTGTCTTGCGATGTGCATTTAGTTTTATGTGTCGTGTGGAACCACCTTTAATGTCTCAAACCTGGGGTAAATAGCCACCGTACTCTGGCTTTGGGATCGTCACGTAGGTCAGTACCTTTGCCTGCACCTACATTGTGACAAACGCGGATGGCAAAAAACAACAACAAAGACCTGAGTGACGTCATCATCGAATTATCTATACATCCTGGTCAGGCGTGCTGCATTCCTTCTATTGTAAATGTTGCTGCTCGAAGCTCCAAGAAATAAATAACAATGTGAAATTGAATGTAAGCTACAATTTAATATACGAAAACAGATAAAATAGACGTTTCGGGTTTCACCTTTATCAACAAAACAGGATGAATGAAACACTACAGAAGAATGACATAATGTTTGTGTTATCTCATTCGTCTATTGTGATTCATTCTTCCTGTTTTGTTGATAAAGGTGAAACTCGAAACGTCCACATTATCTCTCTTCGTTTTTTAAATTGTAGCTTACATTCAATTTCACATTGTTATTTATTCCTTGAGTAGTCAAAATTAGTAGTTAGGAGGTTCATTTATGGTTTTTTAATGTGCTCGACAAGACAATAGAACTGGAGCAAATGTATAAAATTATAATATATTCCATATTTTATAAACGCTCCTCCTTCTACCAAAAATTTGAACACAAGTTGAATATGTGACCCTTCGTCTCAAAACGGTATTATGTCGGGATGAACCAGATGCTAAAAAGTCAAATTATAGTCAAACTGGTCAAAAATATGAAACGTTGGTATTTAGCACAGTAAAATATGATATTCCTTCTCCTCTATAAAACAAACAAACTCAATTTAAGTCTGATATTTCTGGCTACAAATTCAATTTTCAGCATCTTAGTCATCCCGACTTAATACCGTTTTGAGACGAGGATCACATATCTCATGATTTTTAAAAAAAACTTAAATTTGCCTACCGGAAGCTATGAGGCGCATTGATTAGTATAAGATAAATGGTAAACACAATGTAAAGGAATTATCTATTCATTGGTCCTTGTTTTAACTCACTCAATCCTAGAGATTGTTGCTACTTTTCATAACTG
>NC_088374.1:18787458-18802458 GCF_034508935.2 Berghia stephanieae | reverse complement strand
TAATTGATTTTCGACTAAACAAAAACTACATTTAGGGCCCCTAAGATTTAAGAATCAATTTTTAGAAGTCGTTGATGCATATAAATACCTATGATTTAAGGTGAAGATCGAAGACAGTGCAGATGGGTGAACAGTGGGAGTGGATACAATATATGTAATTATAAATAATAAAAAGGTACACAATTAGTGTGATACGAGAGAATGAGAACGTTTGATTATGTAATATATATATATATATATATATATATATATATATAATATATATATATATATATATATATAGAGAGAGAGAGAGAGAGAGAGAGAGAATTTGAAATTTGATAGGAATAACCCTGCAAGTACGCATTGTGGGCGGTAATTTTCAAAGATAGTAACCTCATACATTAAGTATAATGAAAAGTACTCTACAGCATGCTCATTTTAATTGATTCATGGATGGAGGAATACATGCAATGCAAAATCAAATTAAATCAATCATACATACGTTTTATATTTACTTCCAAGTTCAAAGCAAGCACGTATTCTTTCCTTAAGAAACAAAACAAAAAAAAAACCAGATCAAAATACTCACTCTCTAGGATTCCTGTCTCTCATATCACTCATGAAACACGTTTTACCATCGCCAGTGCATTCACGGCAAAAGATGCAAATCCTACAGCCATTCAGTGACCATTTGTGTTCACCTAAACGAAAGGACAAAATAGAAAACATAATTATAACGATGTGCGGTAAGGTTTTGAAATAAGCATTCTTAATATAATGTAAAAGAAGAATCAAATGTGTCAAGAAAAATAACGTAAAACATCTATTTGAATATGGTCTACCTCTCTTCTCATCGGGCATTTTATTTTCAAGATTTCCCCCAAAACTTTCACTCAAACACAAAAGCAGTAAATTCATGCAAGACATTTTCCTTTCAGCAAAACGATGTCTACAACACAGCTGTCATTTTTTATAACTGTTACAATAAAATGTCTTAATATTTTGTGATGTTCAAAATGAAATCAGGATGAGAAAAAATGTTGGTTGTGTCGTAACTTTTGACGAATGATTTTCCTATAGTTTGGTAAGGATAGAACTAATCCAGTTTGTAATGACAGCTAAAGTGGAATTAATATGTAAAGAAAGAAATCAAACCTCTGGAACAAAATAGGCCCTTCCCTTTATTTTCTTCCTCATCTTCACTCGTGTCAGTGCTGTTTGTGACTGAAATAAATAACAAAAATTATACACAAACATTACCTTGTCTTGTCAGTTCAGGGGTGATAATTCCAGTAGGGTAATGCTATTCCAGTATGGTGCATTTCTCTGTTAAATATGTATTATTAAGTAACTGTTTGATAAAATGTCAAAATTAAACTGCATAAATACCAAACCAATTTTCCGACGTCAAGCGGCATATAACAAAAATCACCAAGGCATAGAAACTTTACAATGAAAACGACAATGTGGCAACCCTTGTTAGTTATAGGATCACGTGAGTATACCCGAGGTTACCTCGAGGCTACCTTTACATATATTCTGTAACCTGGGTATACCACGGGTACTAGAGAAAGACACCTTTTGTACGTACATGTCTGCTATCCAACAACCCGGGAGATACTAAGCATCACCCACTCGTTTAATATATATATATATATATATATATATATATATATATATATATATATATATATATATATATATATATATATATATATATATTATATATATATATAAACATATATATAGAATTCGAGAAAAAAACCTGGACAATTACAACGCTATTTCCAGGGGCGGTTGCTGGCTGTCTATTTAAGGCGGCATGGATCGAAAACATTCTCTCACAGTACTCAGGTGTAAAATGAGTACCAGACCGGAAGCAGTGTTGTCTGTGGTGGAGGAAAATGTTATCTCGCCCAACAGGCATCATGTCTCATCTTCATTTTTCTATTGGCTTAGGAGCCCTTTTTAAGTGTCTTGAGCTCACTCAGTGGATACTGCGCAAAATCAATGTTCTAGTGGGTTTACTTTTTTAGAATGCGTGTATATTTTGTGTGAAAAAAACGGGGGGGGGGGGGGCGGGGGGGGGCCGGCAAGTGTGGTTTGAATTTTAAAAAGATATACTCAGGTAACTGGTATTTACGATGGGCATATATTATGTAAAAGAGGTCCATTTGTCGATTTACCTCTAGAGAAAAAAATTGTATATAACCCGATCATTGAATCTATTGATCCTCTCATAGTTGTTTCGGTATGGATTGCGATACACGTATGTGCATTGAGATTTGTGAATATCATTTTTTTAAAAAAAGAACAACATAACAACAGCAGTTAGACCGTCATATAAAATTTCTTCCTTCGAATATCAACTGTGATAACAGTCATTAATAGAAGGAATAGAAAATCCAAACCTCAATGCAAGCCTCAATGCACTACTTATCTACTCCAAAGACAATAACAATAGTCTGGTTGCCAAATCAAGATTTTAACCATAACCCAAAAAAAGCGTCCGCCAAATTTTTTTTTGCATTTTATCAAAGTTGAACATCTCAAGATTAAATGTCTGAATAGTGCTGCCCTGAGGACATTGAGCATTTTGAGAAATTACGTCACAAAGGTCACGAAAAGGTCATTTTTAAAAATCCTCAAAAATCATTTTTATATTATACAGAATGAAAGATTTAGTCAAATTAATTACAAAAATACTTCTATTTTTAAAATTGGCCGAATAGTTGACAAGTTATTAGCAATTTAACTATCCAAAAGGTCAAGGTCACTGCCAAGATGGTCTCGTAAAATGACCCAAATATAGCCGTGTTTGGTATCAAATTGAAGGCATTGACAAGACCAATACAGAATTTATGTTATTTATGCTAGTTGTTGGTATTTAAATTTCCTACAGCGGTGAAAGTATAATTGGGATAATCAAAATTGACATTTTTTGTGGAAAAGGTGTCAGATCACACAAAAACACGGAGCGAGTCTCCATATAGAAAGACCGTGCCTTGTTTTGAGTCTTTAGTTTCTTCGCCTTTGCTTTTTTACATTGATATTTACTGAAGGACAAAAAATAGAATGATAATTTTCGGCATATCTGACATGTATCTCTGGTAAACTAAATCACTCATCATCAATGTCTTCATCGCTTGACACGGAAGCAGCTTGATAAAGGCGATTTTGACAGCACTCACGATCATGGCATTTACAAAATATTGTGCATGGAAGCTGCGCGGCAACACAGCCACATGTTGATTGATTATCCACAAGGTTGTTCAGAAGAACATCCGCATTGAATAGTCTCTAACAACTCGGGCGTTACACTCTGTGTGTTGCTTGGCACTGTGGTTGGAACAAGTGATTTGGTTGCTGCTAACTTCATCCATCCAAAATCTGTTGGTTGTAAATCTGGGGGCGTTTTTCAAAGACCAAGGTTGTCCAGTCTGTGTCCCTTATGAAGAATTTTGATGACTGTGTTTTTCCCTATTCCATACGGTTTAGCCACAGTATCACAGCCAGATAGCGCATGTGCTGCAAGAAGATAAGGCGCAATTTCTTGATTTCTCGAGACCGTTTTCCCAATGTCAACAAGTCCACGGTCCCCACTTGTAGCTTTCATCATCATCGAGCAGTGGCTGGAGTCCAAGTCAAGCTTGTGGTAGAAATGAACTAACAGTACAAAGACATCCGTATCGTCACTAACCACCTTAACAACCTTGGTCAATGAAGCAGCATGCATTGCTTGTTGCACCATAATGACATCCGCTTCCTCGTGTGTCGTCTCCAAGTCTGTCCTTGTGGAGACTTTTCCATTTTTTAATTTGGAGAGGAGCATTTTCGTGTCCTGTGATAACGAGACGCCTTTCACGTGGTTGAGTTACAGCCCTGGACATTAATTCCGTACAGAGTATGCTAATCAATTGCTTTTTGTTCTCAGTTCAGGCAAGAATTGAGGCTTGAGCAGGCAGAGGAGTGTGTAATGTAAGGTGGTGTACCGTTCGAACTTTTATGCTGCGACTTTGTCGAGTAGCACTTTTGATGCTGAAATCATGGTATCTGTCAAAGACAAGGTGCACGTCACTTCTGTCCATTTTCGGCAATAAGAGTGTCCAAAAACTATTGACATAGTCTTGGATGGTTCCTTTGGATGGCCAGTTTACACAATAAAGAAGTGCGCATCCATCTAAGATCACGATCTCAGGATGTTGTCCCCACGAGCAGAGACAGTTTCTTGCAGATTTATCTTCAGAGCAGCTTTTGTAGTAGCAGTACGCATGTCTCCATTGTCACTGAATAAAGATGTCGGCAATGGTGCCAGTTCATATTTAAAGAGAGACTCCATTTCAAAATCTCGACAAGCCATTAATTCCATAGCGCGAGAATAAATCAAACTTGTGTCGTATATTGGACCACGGTCACTTTGAATAGATTTTTTCCCGGCTGCCATTGTTGTCACCTTGGTAGAAAGTGCTTTATAGAATCCATTGGGCCATGTTTTCTCAAATTCTTTCATGTCCGTGGTACCGATGCTGATTCTACATTGACAGATTGAGGGCTTACTTTTCCATCAGCGATGTTCACAAGGCAATCAGGATGCGCAGTTGCACTTATGGGGTTGATGCATCTATCTAATTTTGTCCGAATTTTCCCTGTCCAGCGCATCACTAGCGATACGCGCATTTGTTTCCTCTTTATGCATTTCCAGAAAGTCCTTTTTGGAACTCTCAGTCAATTCAGACAAACATTTCAGAAGACGACTGCTGGTGTGAAGGCTAAGGGCCCATCGCTGAATGGTAGAGTGTTTGAGTGTTAAACAGACAATCGCTATGAGGGCGATTAACGTTACAGAAACCGGGATAAATTCAGGCACCAGGGGCCACATGGCTCAAAATATTATTTTTTTAAAAGGAGTATAATAGTGGTGAGTTAATAGTAATAGGACAAATATTTCTTTTCTCTTTTTTTTCAGAGTTGGAATCAATGGAAGAAAGGTTGCCAGGAGCATATATATATATATATATATATATATATATATATATATATATATATATATATATATATATATATATATATATATATATATATATATATTTATTACTATTACATCAGTTCAAATTGTTAAGTGTTTCTGTGGCTAGAGAGGGATCCCTTGTAAAGCGCTTTAGTGGACAGTGCACTATACACATACATGTACCCAGTAACAAATATTGTGCTCAAATGGAGCACCATACTTTTACTACCTACCGAAAAGAAAGAAAACATGAATTCATGAATGAATGATTGAAAGAATGAAAGTGGGTCACTAGATAACTGAAAACATATTTTTAAAACGGCATTTACCTTTTATAACTGTGATGGGGGCATAAAAGGGCACCTAATATCGTTTATAGACATCAGTCTTATGATAAAACAAAACAGACGTAGCAATCGGCGTGTACGTTTGCTGCCGTTAAGTGACACATTCAGTCTGTGCTGTGTCAAGGCCAAACCGCGAGTCACGTATGGAAAACCATTGTAACCAATTATGGATCCTATGATTACCTCATACAAAATCACATTTTATTAAAAATGCTCAATGTCTACAGACCGGCACTAATCCTGATAACACTCCGCATATATATCTCATTCCGATTCCGTTAAAACATTTTTGGCGGACGTTATGAAAGGGTTATGAAAGTTTCCTCTAGACTACAATAACATAACTACACGTTGAACTGCTGTGTGTGTCAGCTGTGGGTTAATGGACTGGGAATCTTATTTATAGCATCATGGGGCTCTACTCGGTGAATGATTTGTGTAATATTCGTATTGATGATTAAAATCCATTTCAGCCAAACGAATAGCATAACATCTATATTTATTGACATTTTCTTCATCCGTATCGTCTAATTACAACAAACCTGTTCTTCCAATGAAAAAACTAATATGGTTTTGATTTCTCCCAAGTCAGACACCAAGGTGTGCAAAACTAAATTTGCCGGCCTGACCTAGTTATTTTAGCAGTAAAGAGTATCAGTTGTTTGTGGTGGGAAGTGGATAACCGTGGTTTTTAAAACATACTTGGACGGCCTGTTGACTGTTTGGCTCCTTCTAGCCCCCATGCCCCACCCTCAGCTCATTGTCGCACGTTATCTCGCCTCGCGTGGGACAACAAGAAAAGAGAGCCGTCTGTGATGACGCACAACCTTCGTAACTATCATGGCTAGTAAGACAGGAGAGATGTGCGAGTGTTAAGCAGAAAGCAGCATATGCAAAAATTCAGACGAAATGCAGTATCTGCTAAATTTGAAAAATATAGGGCGGCACAAAACAACTTCGCTCAATATACCGACCGCCAGTGGCTATTTCATTACCAAACATGTTTTAAAAATTACACGAAACAGGAAGAAAACCTTAAGTTAATTCTTGCCAAGTTTAATGAAAAAGTTCTATTGGTTTAGAAACCAAGTTGGTTATACCAAACTCGTATAAATATCGCTATATCGAAAGTTTCGAAAATTACCTCTTGTCTTAATAGTGCCGGATTTACTAGTGTAAGATGTTTGCCGCGTTTGGTTGAAACAAACATTACCGATCGGGACAAAGTCTCGAATATGTTTTTTTTTGGTTCTATCAAAACTACAAAAATGTCAGTATACGAGCATAAATCATAATCGATTTATTTTCAAAAGATGAATAGCCTCCGATTTGCCCTGACGTGAATCCCATGGACTACAGTATTTGGTCTTTGACGGTTTATAAGGGTGTTAGAACGTTTTACACAGAGAGTAAGAGTAAATTCTAAATGCATGGGATTGACTCACCATTCAAGACATTAGAAAATCAATTGAATCATTGGAAAAATGGTGGGGACGAGGTATAAAATAAAATGAGGAATCGAAGGATCACATCAAAATTTGAGAAATACGTCCAAAATATTCCATGCGGCATACTTGCGGTAGGTTTAATGAAACACTCGTGGAATTAAACTTTATCAAAATGTATTTTTAAAAAATTGTATTCATTAGTTTGAATAATTGAATTTAATTGAGGTTAAATTTCAGACTTGTATAATCTATAGTCTGGCAGCTGTAGAATTATAAACTTTTCCGGGGTTTTTTTTTATCTTACACCCGATATCTACACGTGATCAAAAACAAATTTATGCACCTATAATCGCCCGTATATTTTTATTTTGAAACGTATAGCGTAGCATAAATCTCTTTTGCTGTGTAGATTTTTGTGTAATGTATTCTGCAATTGTCTTTGAGATTTTATTTTTACGTCATCATTCCTGCTCCATTAAATAGACGTACTGTTTTAACATTTTTGCAAACTACTGATTGCATGAAGCATGTAGAGCAGACAAAAAAAAGTCCCCTTATTCTGCCCTGATCGACTTCAACTGAGAAAACCAACTTAAACCATTTATTACAAAATTTATAATTTAGTATGACTTGGTCGTGTCTGTTTGGAAACCTTGAAGACTGTTCTTCATTAGTGACTGTTCTATTTTAACAGATGGATAGATTTATCATCAATTTATAGCTGTCTGAGTCACTTGATGACGTTACATCTATAAATGAATTATCCATTTGGTAAAATGTGACAGTATTGTTACGTTAGTGACCGAGGCGTCTGTATCGAGGTGTCCAAAAACACAACCATGTGTTCTAAATTGTGTTTTTGCATTGTCAATGATTTTGAGAATAAAAAAAAATTTTAAAAATTGAGCTTTTATATAGCGCAATATCCACTAAATGTGCTCAAAGCGCTTTACAAGGGGTCCCTGGTCAACAGCAACAGTTAACATGTAGGACGGGACATGACGCCTGTTAGGCGATATTACAATTTTTCGGACAAAGACAAAGCTGTTTACGACCAGGTACTCATTTTACATCTGAGTACGGTAAGAGAATGTGAATAAAGAGCGTTTTCCAAAGACTCAACTATGCGCCGAGCGCGAGGATCGAACCCAGGACCTTCCGATCCGAAAGCGAGTGTCATACCACTAGACCACATAGCCGCAATAAATGAAACACGACGGTTTATCAGTTGGAATTAGCTAATGACATAAAATTGACCAACGTTTTTCTTGTGACTAAATGACAAATCAACACTTACACAAATCCAGTAGTCTCATAGCGGCATCTTCATGGTCTCCACGTTTCTCTTTAGCACAGCTTCGACAGATTCCACAAACTGAGCAGCCAGAATCACCAGCACCACAACCACAGGGCCTATCAAACGACATAATTTTTCTTCTTTATCTAAATGAGTGACGCGGTGGTCAAAAAAAATAAGATCACAAGAAGTGTAAAGGGGAAATACTACATATGTTTACTATAATTTATGAATGTGCATGACTAGCCCCCCCCCCCCTTCCCCGAATTGAGTGCATTTGTGGTCTCCGTTTACCCTCTATAAATAGAGAAGCAGAAAAACTACCACAATGGTCTAGTGGTATGACACTCGCTTTCGGATCGGAAGGTC
This sequence comes from Berghia stephanieae, assembly GCF_034508935.2. NCBI lineage: Eukaryota > Metazoa > Mollusca > Gastropoda > Nudibranchia > Aeolidiidae > Berghia > Berghia stephanieae. Next base: position 18,794,007 of record NC_088374.1, on the reverse strand, counting down.
CTGGGTTCGAGCCTCGTTCGGTGCATAGTTGAGTCCTTGGAGAAGGCTTTTTACTCACATTCTCTCACCGTACTCAGGTGTAAAATGAGTACCTGGCCGTTAACAGCGTTGTCTCATTACCAAAAATTTGTAATATTGCCTGACAGGCGTCATGTCTCGTCCTACATGTTATGTGTTGCTGTTGGCCAGGGATCCATTGTAAAGCGCTTTGGGCACGTTTAGTGGATATTGCGCTATATAAAAGCTCAAGTTAATTAAAAGTTAATCTATTTATGGAAGGAAGGGACATCACCCAGAGGGGGCAGTCCAAGTTGTTTGGAAAAGTGAGCGTTTGTGGGTTGTTCCATGTACTCTGATTTGCCAGTGAATTGCGTGTCCCAGATAAGATAATAAGGAACAGATGCAATTGTTACAACTAAATAAAGAAAACGTTTAGTAAGCAGTGGCCTTTTTATCGTTTTTTGGGACTGGGTGGTGATTGTCTTTGTCTTTTTGTATGTCCGGTTACAGTAAATGTTGAATATAAAATGTCAGTTGTGTAAATCCAGGCATCAAAAACTGTTACACAGTCAAGATATTATAAGGATGATACTTTTAGTACACATTGTAGGTAGTTTTATTCAACAAAGACGAATCTTTTACATTAAAAATAAAGAAAAGTATTTGAAAGTATGCTATGTGCGGCTATACGTAGTCTAGTGGTATGACACTCGCTTTCGGATCGGAAGGTCCTGGGTTCGAGCCTCGCGCTCGGAGCATAGTTGAGTCCTTGGTAAAGCCTCTTTACTCACATTCTCTCACCGTGCTGAGGTGAAAAATGAGTACCTGGCTGTTAACAGCGTTGTCTTTGTTCGAAAAATTGTAATATCGCCTCACAGGCGTCGTGTCTCGTCCTACATGTTAAATGTTGCTGTTGACCAGGGACCCCTTGTAAAGCACTTTGAGCACATTTAGTGGATATTGCGCTTTATAAAGCTCACTTATTATAAAAACAAATTGAAGCAAGAAGGAAAATTAAGAGTCAATTACCATCCTGGACTCCTGACTTTTCTTCTCTCAACACAACTTTTACCAAAGCCAGTGCATTCGTGGCAGATGGAGCAAATCATACAACGTGTCCAAGACCATTTGTGATTTCCTAAAACGAGGACAAAATAGAAACATTATTATAACGATGATCGGTAAGATTTAAAAATAAGCACTCTTAATATAATACAAAAGCAGAATCAAATGTATGAAAATGAAAAATGTTAAACAACTATTTTAATTTTATCCGGAATTCTCGAAACTTTAGAACAAACAAACACAAAATTATTTTTTTTTTCACACAAACAAGAAAACAGTATAATTAATTAATTAATTAATTTCTCATATTTATATAGCGCCTTTCGTCGAAACCTCAAAGCACATTAAAAAAAAAAAAAAAAAAAAAACAGAGACACAGACGGCTAAGCTAGCTGATTTGCCAAACACATAAAACACATTGACTATTTTAAAAAGTGAACTGAGACCTACACGTTTTCAACACAAAATTTCTTTAGTTATTTGTGCGGGCAAAGGCAGTGTCTCTGATTGAAGGGATTTTGAGATGACCGGAAGTCAAGAGTCGACGTTTTTATTGGCGACTCGTAATTTTTCATCAGTTAATAATAATAATAATAATAATAATAATAATAATAATAATAATAATAATAATAATAATAATAATAATAATAATAATACTTTATTGCATCCCAAAAAGGAAATTTTTTGTACAGACGTGTTATAATTTACACATAAGATAAAAATACAATGGAAATAGGATGTATATATATAAAAAAGGAAAAAAAAAAGGAGCAGCTCTATAACCAGAGCTGCGCTTTATAATATGAATAATTTCAACACTGTAAAATAGTTAAAACTGTCACTATAAATTGAAAATTGAAAAGATTGCAAAACAAATAAATTAATAAATTAATATTTATATTTTTAAAAAGTAAAAATGAGAAATAATTATATAAAATGATTATTGCTTGTTGTTATAAAGCCTAATACTGGACGGCAGAAAAGATTTTCGGTTTCTCTCTGTTTTCGTTGAAATAGAGAAAGGGCGACCACTTCTTTCTGACATAATAATTGATGGTCTTAGTGGATGATACTGGTCATTTAATATTTTAGTTATTTTATTTATACAAAATTTCTCGTATAAAAGATCTACATCGTCAACATCATTTATATAGCGTTTAATGGATTTTTTAATATTTGAATTTATTTTGTTCCTTTCCACTGCTAAGCAATTGCCTCCCCAAGCTGTTATACAAAATGACAAAACACTTTCGATTACTGCTCTATAAAATAATGTGCAGAGGGTTTTATCTATTCTAAACTGAGAGAGTTTTGATAAAAAATATGTCCGTCTGCACATCTTATGCCTAATTATTTTCCTATATTGATATTATTCAAATCGTGAAGAAACCAAAGATTATTTTTTTAATCATACAGCTACCCCTGCGGCGTTCTGTCGTTCCACATCAACAATTCAAATTTGACTATTCTTGGATTCTTAGTTTATAAGTGTATAGAACTACAATGTTTGGGGCGATATTGCGCTTATTTGCAGGTCTGATAACCTAATTCATTATGGGCTCATTGTTGTAATAGAAATCTCAAAAACTGACGCAACATATTGCCCATTACAACAATGTTAAACTAGGCCCATACACGATTTCGGGTGTCACACCTGCATTTATATACACGTCGGCTCGGAGCCTTAGCTCAATCATATATTCTATAACAATAAAATGTCTTATTATTTTGTGATGTTCAAATACAAATATGATGTGTGGTGTCGTAATATGTGACGACTGTTCAATGGTTGGTAACGATAGAGCTAAGTCAGTTGGTAAAGACAGAGATAAAGTGGAATTCAATTGTATAGAAAGAAATCTAACATGCAGCACATATATTTCTTTTCCCTTTATTTTCTTCTGCACTTTCAATCCTGCCAGTGTTGCTTGTGGCTGAAATAGAATAAACATTAATTATAATCAAACATTTCCTTCTCTTGTCACTGCCGTACTCTGGAAAAACTCGTATTTAGAATTTGGCCAGAAAACTCGTCCTTCAAATATCGATAAATTTAAATGACCTTCATCTTGGCAAAAACTCCCAAACCTGAGACCATTGAATACTTCATAAAATCCCAGTTATGATAGATTTTGCCAAGTTGAGTTTCCTTTAAGCGATTGATATTTGAAGGACGAGTTTTCTGGCCAAATTTTAACCACCAAGTTTTAAAGTACTGTTCTTCCAGAGTACGATAGCTAGTTAAAAGCTTGGCCACTATACCCCACACATTTTTTGGTCCGTTTTTTTTCCATCTCATTCTCGTCCGACTTCAACACCCCCCCTCCCCCCTAAGCGTTGTACATGTTGTGTGAAGATCGTGAGTAGAGTTGGCGCAATGTCAGGGAAATTTTTCATGCAAAAACAGAATGGGTCATTGAATTTAGTTCCTCTAGATAACGCCTCACCAAGAGCATGCGCATACAGAAACATTTTCTCTTCCTCTTCGTCATCCTGCTCTTTGTCTTCTTCTTTCTCACCTCCTTTTTTCTCATCTTTTCCTTCCTCCTTATCCTTCTTCCCGCGATGGCGGTTGTTATGGCGAATAAGTGAAACATCTTTTTTCAAGGTGTTTATCTGTGGATTATAAAAAAAGTCACAGCAAGAACAGGAAAATAAACATAAATCATGCTTTCCTTACCACGGTAACCCCCTATCCACACACACACACACACACACACACACACACACACACACACACACACGCACGCCATCTCTCGTTCTCTCTCTCTCTCTCTCTCTCTCTCTCTCTCTCTCTCTCTCTAAATCGCACATTCTATCTCTGTCTCTCTTTCTATTTATCTCTCTCCTCCCTCATTATCTATTTCTGTCCTTCTCTACCTATGTCTATCTCTCTATCTTCCTCCCTCTTTCAGTCTCTCTCTCTATATATGCGGCTATGTTGTTTTGTGGTATGACACTCGCTTTCGGATAGGAAGATCCTGGGTTCGCGCCTCACTCGGCTCATAGTTGAGTCCTTGGAAAAGACTCTTTACTCACATTCTCTCACTGGACTCAAGTGGAAAATGAGTTCCTGGCTGTAAAAAAAGCGATAGTGTCCTTTTAGCTCTCTCTTCATCCACCATTGTCAGACCAGGATACTTCCAGAAATTTCATACTACCTGCCCTACACAAACATGGATTTCTTTTCACAAACTCAAAAGCAATAAGGACATACATTACGTACTATCTACATGTCGTATCTAACACGCTAGGTCATTGGAACCTCAAAAGTCAACGAAACAATATAGGAAATAACAGTTATTGAACGTATCAAAGATGACTGGAAAAATGTGACCCTTCGTCTCAAAACGGTATTATGTCGGGATGGACCAGATGCTAAAAAGACAAATAATAGTCAAACTGGTCAAAAATATGAAACGTTGGTATTTAGCAAAGTAAAATATGATATTCCTTCTCCTCTATAAAGCAAACAAACTCAACTTAAGTCTGATATTTCTGGCTATAAATTCAATTTTCAGCATCTTAGTCATCCCGACTTAATACCGTTATTAGACGAAGGATCGCAAATGTCAGAAAACTTGGGATCTTGATCAACGAGGAAGAAGACATTAAAAGAAGGAACTTCTAGCGCAAAACGACTTTCGCGACCTAGTAAAATATCTGATATAGGCAGGACATTATTAGCGAAAGCAAAATAATACGCCTCTACAAACACTGCTCTACAACTGTGGTACATGGGGATTAACAAAAAAGAATTTCGACAGTCTAGACACCCTTCACAGAAAACAGCTCGGTCGAGTCAAAAGTGAGATATTGCAAGACAAGATTAATAACCATTAATTAACCGTTACAGAGTACGCCCTGTCAGTGATAGCATAAAACAACAAAGATGGAGACTTTTTGGCCGCATTCTTCGAAGATACCAGAACATACCGGCCCAGACACCAATGAAGGAATATTTCAATGCCATGAAGAAATGCCGCGGACGAACACCAACGTCCCTACCAACAACACCAAATTGCAGACATACCATCGTCTGCTCCGATCAGCACCAGGAGAATTTGTATCTTTACAGCTACAAGACAACTATTCCATTAAAACTAAAGACGGAACATGACCTGCTCGCTAATAAAACGTTTGCACAAGACAAGGATACATGGAAAAATATACAAAAAGAATTCAACATGCAGAGGACGACATGCTGGCAACGCAAAATTCACGGCAAGTGTCATTCATTCTGGTATCCAAGATCATCATTACGTAATTTAGGGCAACAAAACAAGTTTTTCAAAAGGTAATTACGTTTCATGGCTATAACAAAGCGTTTTTGTCAAATTTTGTTATGAATAAAACATATTTTAAAAAGAAAAGTGTTTATTCGTAACGTATGAGACGAATTTTCTGTATTAATTCTATCGGGAAAAATGTAATTTCGCTTAACCGGCGTTTTGTCACCTTCTACATGTTACGTATTCCCATTGGTCAGGGACCCTTTGTAAAGCGTTTTGAGCACGTTTAGTTGATATTGCACTTTACAAAAGCTCAAGTTTTTTGTTAAGTTTTTAAACTAAAATGAACTGATATTGACATCTTAATGGTCATTTCCCTTCTTCTCAATAAAACTGCCCAGACCAACAACAAGCAATCACGCACTAATAAACAAAGACTAGAAGAACCTCCAGAACCATCAATAATGTTGAGATACCGTCAATTGGGGTAACAATGTCTAAGTGAGTACTTTCCATATTGAATATTGGATTTTTTAGCTTAGTGGCAATTATTTCTTTAATAAAAATTCAAGTCTTTTAACGTGTACAATAATTACAACAACGCTGAGATAATTCAAAATGCTCTAAATTCACAGAGGCAAAGTTTTCACTGTAGGCAAAGTTACCTACAATTGACGGTACATATGAACAATTGCCAAGAATTCACTGGTCTTATGTCTTGTTTACCTCCTTCTCCAAATCTTTGCGGGCCTGAAGCTGAATGTGGAATTTGTTCAAAAGTGTTGCCAACTTTTCCAACCTGTCAACTTTATCGGCTAATTCAGGCGTACCCTGGTAGGACGAGTATAGGAAATGGAAAGGTGGATTATGGGAGACTGGTGATGAGATGTAGAAAAGAGTGTGCTAATTAAAACACACACACACACACACACACACACACACACAGAGAGAGAGAGAGAGAGAGAGAGAGAGAGAGAGAGAGAGAGAGAGAGAGGGGGGAGGGAGAAGAGGTAACATAAAGAATTGACATTTTTAATTCAATTCAAATGCATTTTTCGTTTTAATTAATTATGACGAATTCATTCCTTTTTTATGATGAAAAATGGTGTAATAATAAAAATAAATCACATTTAGTAGGTTATATACATAGAGCAATTATCAATTAAGCATTTCTTTTGACAATTTCGAAAATTCTTAAAGGGCAGTTTGGTTCTTTTCTAAAAAAAATAATTACCTATATTGGGCTGTTTTA
>NC_088374.1:18768019-18777358 GCF_034508935.2 Berghia stephanieae | reverse complement strand
TTCTTCTTTTTTCTTCTTTTCTTATTCTTTTTTCTTCTTTTTTTTCTTCTTCTTCTTCTTCTTTTCTTCTTTTCTTCTTCTTCTTCTTCTTCTTCTTCTTTTTTTTTTTATCTTCTTTTCTTTTTCTTCTTCTTTTTTCTTTTTTTCTTTTCTTCTTCTTTTCTTCTTCTTTTCTTCTTCTTCTTTTCTTTTCTTCTTTTCTTTCTTCTTCTTTTTCTTCTTTTCTTTTCTTTGCTTCTTCTTTTCTTCCTCTTCTGTTCTGCTTCTTCTTTACTTTTCTTTTCTCCCCCTTTTCTCCTTCCCCCCCCCTTGAGCCTCCTCCTTCCCCCTCCACTCCTTCTTCTCATCTCATCATCATCTCTCATCTTTCATATAATCATCTCATCCTCTCACATCATCATCGACATCTTCTCATTACATCATCACTCATCATCACATCTCATAATCATCTTCTTCTATCTTCATCATCATCGTCGCGTCGTCGTCGTCGTCGTTTTCGTTGTCGCCGTTCTCTTTCATCGTATTCAAATGTAGTAGTTAGTAGTAGTGTAGTATTTTAGTATTGTAGTAGTAGTGGGTATTTGTAGTTTTTGTAGTAGTAGTTGTGTGTGTTTAGTAGTTGTAGTGTAGTAGTATTTGTAATAGTAGTGTAGTAGTAGTAGTTTTTAGTAGTAGTAGTTTTTAGTGTAGTAGTAGTGGTAGTCGTAAGTTTCCATATCTTTTTCTCCGAACTGGGGGCTTTATTCCGGAAAAACAAAGTATTGTTTGTGTGTAGAGTGTAAATTTATGCTTTTTAAACAAGGGTTTTTCCGGAATCATTTGTGCGATATTCATGTTTTTCTTGAAGGCACAGCACGCGAATATATTTATAGAAAAATGGCAACCGTAAAATTAAAATTTTTATTATTATTTTATTATTTTTATTTATTTTTACTATTTTTTTTATTATTTTATTTTATTTTTATTTTATTTTTTTATTATTTTAAAATTATTTTTTTATTATTATTATTTATTATTATTTTTTTTATTATTTTTATTATTATCATTTTTACTATTTTTTAATTGTTATTATTATTATTATTATTATTTTATTATTATTATTTTATTATTTTATTATTATTTTTTTTTTATTATTATTTTTATTTTTATTATTATTTTTTTTATTTTTTATTTTATTATTAATTATTTATTATTTTATTATTATTATTATTGTAGTAGTGTGTAGTATTTAGTAGTATAGAGTAGAGTAGTGTAGTATGTAGTTGTAGTAGTAGTAGTAGTTGAGTGAGTATTACTATTGTTATTTTTTTCATTTATTATATTATTTTTTTTTATTATTTTTTATTATTATTATTATTATTTAAAATTTTAGTTTATTTTATAGTATTGAGTGAGTAGTAGTTTTTAGTTTTAGTGTGTAGTAGAGTTTTAAAATTAGAGTAGAGTAGTAGTAGTGTAGTAGTGTTAGTAGTTTTTGTAGTAGTGTAGCGTAGTAGTTGTAGTAGTAGTAGTGTGTAGGGTAGTAGTAGTAGTATAGTAGTGTATTTTTAGTGTGTAGAATAGTTTTTAGTATAGTAGTTTTGTTGTAGGTTGTATAGTAGTAGTGTAGTAGTTTAGTAGTGTGTTTAGTTTTTTGTATGTGGTAGTATTGTAGTAGTGAGGTAGTTTAAAAAGGTAGTAGTAGTAGTATTGTTATTATTTTTATTTTTTTTATTATTATTTTATTATTATTTTAAATTTTATTAAATTTTATTTTATTTTTATTTTTTTTATAATTTTTTTATTATTATTTTTTATTATTTATTATTAAAATTTTATATTATTTTTCTTTTTTTTTTATTTTAATTATTATTATTATTATTATTTTTATATTATTATTATTATTATTATTGTTATTATTATTATTATTATTATTATTATTATTATTATTATTATTATTATTATTATTATTATTATTATTATTATTATTATTATTATTATTATTATTATTATCATTATTATCATTATTGTCAATATTGCTGTATTGGTAGTTATTATTATTATTACCAGGATCATAATTATCATCATCATCATCATCATCATCATCATCATCATCATCATCATCATCATCATCATCATCATCATCAACATCATTATCATCATCATCATCATCATCATCATCATGATCATCATCATCATCATTCACTAGTAATAGTTGTAGTAGTAGTAGTAGTAGTAGTAGTATGTAGTAGTAGTAGTAGTAGTAGTAATAGTAGTAGTAGTAGTAGTAGTAGTAGTAGTAGAGTAGTAGTAGTAGTAGTAGTAATAGTAGTATAGTAGTGGAAGTAGTAGTAGTAGTAGTAGTAGTAGTAGTAGTAGTAGTAGTGTAGTAGTAGTAATAGTAGTCGAAGTAGTAGTAGTATTAGTAGTAGTATTAGTACTAGTAGTAGTAGTGGTAGTAGTAGTAGTAGTTGTAGTAGTAGTGTAGTAGTAGTAGTAGTAGTAGTAGTTAGTAGTAGTAGTAGTAGTAGTAGTGGTGGTGGTAGTAGCAGCAGTGGTAGTAGTAGTAGTAGTAGTAGTAGTAGTATAGTAGTAGTAGTAGTAGTAGTAGTAGTAGTAGTAGTAGTGTAGTAGGAAGTAGTAGTAGTAGCAGTAGTAGCTGTAGTAGCAGTAGTAGTCATAGTAGTAGTAGTCGTAGTAGTAGTAGTAGTAGTAGTAGTAGTTTAGTAGTAGTAGTAGTAGTAGTAGTAGTAGTAGTAGTTGTAGTATTAGAAGTAGTAGTAGTAGTAGTAGTAGTAGTAGTAGTAGTAGTAGTAGTAGTAGTAGTAGTAGTAGTAGTAGTAGTAGTAGTAGTAGTAGTAGTAGTAGTAGTACTGGTAGTGATGGTGGTGGTAGTAATAGTAGTAACCAAAGGATAGCAAGCGTATGGTATTGTCCGTTTTATGCCATCGAATCGGGAGAAACCACAGCTCCATAGGCAAAACTTAATCATTTGATCAAAGCATTAAATACAATAATTTTCCGTAATCAAAGAAGCAATGTAGTTGTGTTGACGTGTACATATCTGCAGGTCTGATATCCGAACCCACCTATGTCCCTAGTTTAACATTCTTTATAATAGACAATATATTGTTTTATTTTTGTTGTTAAGATTTTCATTACATCAAAGGGCCCATAAGGAATTGGGTTATCAGACCTGAAAATATGTGCACGTTGAGTTGTGTTGTTGTACGTGAAATTGTCATCGTTAACAGCACATTTCCCTTCATTCAATGTCTTCTGCTTCAGTCCTCATCCCACAGTGGGTATGGACAACCCACGAAACTTTTGCATCCTCTTTTGTCATTGGCCAGTCTTTTCATCTCAATCCAGCGCATCCCAGACCTCTCCAGAAGATATATCTATCCTCCAGGGTGACCTTGGTTTACAATTTTTCATCTCTCCGGATGGATTATTTTTCAGGGCTGTCCTTGTTATATTGTCCTTTAGTTTCCATAATGTGTGTCCGATTCATCACCATTTTCTCTCTATGATTGCCATTCAATGGCCTCTTTTCTTGCTCCATTCTACGCTTCTTTGTTTTTCATTTTTTAATCCATTTTTCCGTTCAGTTACCTCGTTGTTTTGGTGCCAAGTCTCAAGCGTTCATTTTGGCCGTAAATCATGACTGAGATGAGAGTAAGAATATAGGGTTTATTGGATATTCGATTATAAACACAAGTTTTCCTTTAAGAATTTTACGAAACTGTCGAAATAAATGCTGAAATGAAAAATATTGTACTTATAAAACCCAATAAATATGATTTATTTTTATCATAACAACTTTTTGATAATAAAACAGGAATTCGTCAGAAAGAATTAAAACGAAAAATGCATTTGAATTGAATTGAAAATGTCAATTCTTTATGTGACTACTCTCTCTCTCTCTCTCTCTCTCTCTCTCTCTCTCTCTCGCTCTCTCTCCCTATTTGTCATTTGTACCCTCTTTTCTACATCTCATCACCAGTCTCCCATATTTCACCTCACCATTTCCTATACTCGTCCTACCAGGGCACGCCTGAATTAGCCGATAAAGTTGACAGGTTGGAAAAGTTGGCAAAACTTTTGAACAAATTCCAAATTCAGCTTCAGGCCCGCTAAGATTTGGAGAAGGAGGTAAACAAGACACAAGAACAGTGAATTCTTGGCAATTGTTTACATGTACCGTCAATTGTAGGTAACTTTGCCTCAAGTGAAAACTTTGCCTATGTGAATTTGGAGCATTTTGAATTCTCTCAGCGTTGTTGCAATTATTGTGCAAGTTAAAAGACCTGAATTTTTATCAAAGGGAAGAATTGCCACAAATCTCTTATTGGTCCAAAATGCAATATGGAAAGTACTCACTTAGACATCATTACCCCAATTGACGGTATCTCAACATTATTGATGGTTCTGGAGGTTCTTCTAGTCTTTGTTTATTAGTGCGTGATTGCTTGTTGTTGGTCTGGGCAGTTTTATTGAGAAGAAGGGAAATGACCATTAAGATGTCCAATTTCAGTTCATTTTAGTTTAAGAACATAACAAAAACGTGAGCTTTTGTATAGTGCAATATCCACTAAACGTGCTCAAAACGTTTTACAGAGGGTCCCTGACCAACAGCAATACGTAACATGAAAAATGAGACATTACGCCTGTTAGGCGATATTACATTTTCTTCCCGAGAGAATCAACGCTCACGTTACGAATGAACCCTTTTCTTTTTAAAATTTGTTTTATTCATAACAATGTTTCTTATAGCCATAAAAACTTAATGCTGTTTTGAAAAAATTGTTTTGTTGTCCAAAATTACGTAATGATGATCTTGGATACCAGAATGAATGACACTTGCCGTGAATTTTGCGTTGCCAGCATGTCCTCTGTATGTTGGATTCCCTTTGTTATATTTTTCCATGTATCCTTGTCTTGTGCCAACGTTTTATTAGCGAGCAGGTCAAGTTCCGTCTTTAGTTTTGATGGAATAGTTTTCCTGTAGCTGTAAAGATACAAATTCTCCTGGTGCTGATCGGAGCAGACGATGGTATGTCTGCAATTTGGTGTTGTTGGTAGAGACGTTGGTGTTCGTCCGCGGCATTTCTTCATGACAGTGAAGTTTTCCTTCATTGGTGTCTTGACATGTATGTTCTTGTCTCTTCTGAGAATATGTCCAAGAAGTTTCCATCTTTGTTGTTTTATTCTATCACAGGGCATACTACTTAACGGTCGTAGAGATCTTGGTTACTTATCTGGTCTGGACATATCACACCTTTTAATGTCTTATTCCTCGTTGATCAAGATCCCAAGTTTTCTCACATTTTCCAAATCATCTTTGGTCCGTTCAACTACTGTCATTTCCGTTCTTGTTTCGTTGACTTTTGATATTCCAATGACCTAGCGTGTTAGATACGACATTTAGATAGTACGTAATGTATGTCCTCATTGCTTTTGAGTTTGTGAAAAGAAATCCATGTTTGTGTAGGTTAGGTAGTATGAAATTTCTGGAAGTATCCTGGTCTGACAATGGTCAATAAAGAGAGAGCTAAAAGCACAATATCTCTTTTTGACAGCCAGGTACTCATTTTACACTTGATTCCAGTGAGAGGATGTTAGTAAAGAGTCTTTTCCAAGGACTCAGCTATGTGCCGAGCGAGGCGTGAATCTAGGACCTTCCGATCCGAAAGCGAGTGTCATACCACAAGGCCATATAGCCGCATATATATATATATAGAGAGAGAGAGAGCCTGAGAGAGGGAGGACGATAGATAGACGGACATAGGTAGAGAGGGACAGAAATCGAGATTATGAGGGAGGGAGAGAGAGATAGAAAGAAAGAGAGATAGAAATGAGATTGAGAGACAGAGAGAAAGGGGGGGGGGGGTAGTGTGTGTGTTTTTGTGTGGGGGGGGGGGGGGGGGGGGATACGGTGGTAGATAAAGCATCATTATAATTATTTGCTTGTTCTTGCTGTGACTTTCTTTTATTATCCACAGATAAACACCTTGAAAAAAGATGTTTCATCTATTCTCAGTAACCACCAACATCCCAGGAAGAAGGGTAAGGAGGAAGAAAAAGATGATAAAAAAGGAGGTGAGAAAGAAGAAGACGAAGAGCAAGAGGGTGATGAGGAAGAGGAAGTGACTCGGTTTGATTTTGTTGAGGCATTATCTTGAGGAACTAAATTCAATGACCCATTCTATGTTTTGTGAGGACAAAATCCATTTTACCTGGCCTTGCGCCACCTATAATCGCGATCTTCACACAATATTTACAACGCTTAAAAATATGAGTACGGTTTGGTTGGTGGGTGGGGGGATATTGAAGTCGGACGAGAATGAAATGGAGAAAAAGGACCAAAAAATGTGTAGGGGAAAAGTGGCCAAGCTTTTAACTAGCTGTCGTGCTCTGGAAAAAAACAATATTTAAAATTTGGCCAGAAAACTCGTCCTTCAAATATCAATCACTTAAAGGACGCTCAACTTGTCATAATTTCTCAAATTGGGACTTCAATCGTCTCAGGTTTGGGAGTTTTTGCCAAGATGAAGGTCATTTAAATTTATCGATATTTGAAGGACGAGTTTTCTGGCCAAATTCTAAATACGAGTTTTTCCAGAGTACGGCAGTGACAAGAGAAGAAAATGTTTGAATATGGTTTTTGTTTATTTTATTTCAGCCACAAACAACACTGGCAAGTTTGAAGGTGCAGAAGAAAATAAAGGGAAAAGAAATATATGTGCTGCATGTTTGATTTCTTTCTATACACTTGAATTCCACTTTATCTCTGTCTTTACCAACTGACTTAGCTCTATCGTTACCAACCATTGGAAATCGACACCACACATCATCATTATATTTGAACATCACAAATAATAAGACATTTTATTGTTATAGATTTTATGGTGGAGCTATGGTCTCAAGCCAACGTGTATATAAATGCAGGTCTGACACCCGAAATCGTTTAGAGGCCTAGTTTAACATTGTTGTAACGGGCAATATGTAGCGTCAGTTTTTGAGATTTCTATTACAACAATGAGCCGAAATGGAACTGGCTTATCAGACCTGCAAATAAACGCAAGTCGCCCCAAACATTGTAGTTCTGTACACTTAAAAGCTAAGGACCCGAGAACAGTCAAATTTGGACTGTTGATTTGGAACGACAGAACGCCGCGGGGGTAGTTGTGTGATTTAAAAAATAATGTTTGGTTTCTTTACAATTAGAATAAAACCAATATAGGAAACTGATGAAAAATGACGAGTCGCCAAAAAAGAAACGACGACGCTTGACTTCCGGTCATTTCAAAATCCCTTCAATCAGCTACACTGGCATGGCCGCATAAATAACGAAAGACATTTTGTGTTGAAAACGTGTAGGTCTCAGTTGACTTTTTAAAATAAATAGTCAATGTGTTTTATGTGTTTGGCAAATCAGCTAGCTTAGCCTTCCATGTCTCTGTTTTTTAGGGTTTAAAACAATCGCTTTGAGGTTTCGACTAAAGGCTCTATATAAATATGAGAAATTAATTAATTAATTAATTAAAGAACGGAAATACCTGCTAGTAGATGTACAGATTTAACACCGAGTTTGTCTTGCTGAAAAATATTAGTCTAATATGAATATACTGCTTTCGTGTTTGAGTGAAAATAAATTGTCTTTAGGTTTGTTTGGTGTAAAGTTTTGGGAATTCCGGATAATATTCAAATGGTTGTTGAACATTTTTTTTTATATTTTGATACAATTGATTCTGTTTTTATATTATATTAAGAGTGTTTATCTTTATATCTAACCGATCATCGTTATAATCATGTTTCTATTTTTTCCTCTTTTTAGGAAATCACAAATGGCTTAAAGATGAATGTAGGATTTCCTCCATTTGTCATGAATGCACCTACTATGGTAAACGCCGTTTTAAGAGTGGAGCCATGAATGCCACAATGTGGGTATTTTTTTTCTTAATTGTGCTTCTATAAATCCATATTGATTGGCATGTTTTCAAACACTTTTCAGTATTTCTAATGTAAAAGATAAGTCTTTGTTGAATAAAACCACCTACAATATGTACTAAAAGTATTACCCTTATCTTTGGACTGTGTAACAGTTTTTGATGCCTGGATCAACACCTGACATTTTATATTCAACATTTACTGTAACCGGACATACAAAAAGACAAAGACAATCACCACCCAGTCCCAAAAAAACGGTTAAAAAAGGTCACTGCTCACTAAACGTTTTCTTTATTTAGTTGTAACAATTGCATCTGTTCCTTATTATCTTATCTGGGACAAGCAATTCACTGGCAAATCAGGGTACATGGAACAACCCACAAACGCTCACTTTTCCAAACAACTTGGACTGCCCCCTCTGGGTGATGTCCCTTCCTTCCATAAATAGATCAGGGGACAATCTACACCTATTAAAGGTTGTCCTTTTTCCGCTTGTCTATTCATAGAGGGAAACTTGAGACCACTGACGCACTCAAGGGGGGTGATCATGAACATTTCAAAATCGTAAACATCTGTGGTATTTCCCCTTTACTCTTCATATTATATTTTCTGCACCGCTTCGCTCATTAGGATAAAGAAGAAAATTATTGTCGTCTAATAGGCTCTGTGGTTGTGGATATAGTGATTCTGGCTGCTCAGTTTGTGGTATATGTCAGAGCTGTGCTTATGAGAAACGTGGAGACCATAAAGATTCCTCAAGAAGTATACGGAGTTTGCGTAAGTCCAATTTATAGACTGAACTGTTTAAAATAGCCTTTACTTAATTTAGTTTATTGTTCTTCAATCTACGCTTTCAGTGCTGTAGTTTTAATTTTAATTTCCATTTGTGAGTTCGTGGTTTATTGTAAAGCGCCTTAGAGCATGAATTAATGGATTTGTGCGCTATACAAGTGATTTATAATAATAATAATAATAATAATATAATAATAATAATAATATAATAATAATAATAATAATAATAATAATTATTATTATTATTATTACTATTATTATTATTATTATTATTATTATTATTATTATTATTATTATTATTATTATTATTATTATTATTATTATTATTATTATTATTATTATTATTATTATTATTATTATTAATATTATTATTGTTATTATTATTATTATTATTATTATTATTATTATTATTATTATTATTATTATTATTATTATTATTATTATTATTATTATTATTATCATCATTATTATTATTAGGATTATGATGATGATGATGATGATGATGATGATGATGATGATGATGATGATGATGATGATGATGATGATGATGATGATGATGATGATGATGCTGATGACGATGATGATGATGATTATTATTATATTATTATTATTATA
>NC_088374.1:18758019-18763019 GCF_034508935.2 Berghia stephanieae | reverse complement strand
TTTAATATTTCTTTTATATATTACCGAATTTTGATGTGATACAGAATTATAATTTCCACACAAGGATGAATAAAGTATATCTTATCTTATCTTTCCACTCTCATAGTGGGCAGGGAGGTACAATCTGTGTCTTCTATCCCCCTATATCTGTTTTCCAACTTGTTTTCTGTCTTTGTCTTGGATTGAGATTACTTGGTTTTGTCCTGGCCCTGGCCGGATACCCTGGCTGAGAGGGAAACAGTCGAATGTAGTTTTATATGATATTTTCCCCCTGGTAAATCATCTCTCTTTTATGCACTGTATTATGTTTTGATTACATATTACATATGAGTTGTAAACATTTGAGTGGATTCCTCTAAGTGGGGAGTGGTGCTTGTGTCTGGATGAGACATTTGGGTGATCTCAAACTAAGTACTTTGATAGTGTTACTCTTGGAAAATGTGTTTCTTATTTGAACGAATTCCCCTTTGTGTTACCTTTTCTTTGGTGCTTTAATTGTAATTCTAGAACTTTTTACTATCCTATTTTCTTCCTTTTTACTGGCGCTATTATGACCTTAACCTTTTCCTTACCAACCATAAGAAAATCGTCACTTTCGTTACGATAAAAACCAATAATTTCTCATTCTGATCTCAATTTTACATCACAAAATTTAAATATTTTTTTTGTTGTTATCGTTATGAAATATTGAAACTGTTTTTGGGGCTCAAATGTGCTTAATAATATTATGTTGAGAATATAATTGTTGCTATCCTGTTTGAGTGTTGTGTGTATTGGGGAAAATTCTAAAAATGACCGGTAAGGAGAGGGTTAATGTATCGCAAGCGCCGTAAAATCCTTTAAAAAAAAAAAAAAACACAAACAAACAAACAAAACTCTTTCCAAAGCTGTCCGAAAGGAGCTGACAGCGCGGCTGTCAAAAGTACGATCCACAGATTACACGGGACCAGATATGACAACAGGGAGAATAAGTCATCAAAACTGGCTAGTGAGAGGTCGAGCGCCGCCATTTTATTTTTTTATGCAACCAGGGACGCTATTTTAATGGCTTTGATCGAGCTCAATTAATCTTGATTTGTTGACGGATAATTGAGAAAAGGTCAGGTTTTCTGGAAACCCCGTCTATTGTCAGCCTCTCTGAATTCTCGATTCATCCGATAATTGCTTACATCTTTAATAAGATGGCGGCGATTAGCCAATAACAAGTGGCTGTTGTCCAGTCTGCTCCTAGTCTGTAGCACGACTTCGAGAGGTGGCTTTCTCTAATGTCGCCGCCCTGACGTATGGACCAGGGTTTAAATTCATTTGATATCGGAGTTTTTGTATCCCGTGTAGTCAAAGTGTGGACGTGTCTTTTGATGTGTTAGACCACCATATTGTATGACCGGTCTTTAACATGAAATGTCGTCTTATTTTGTTTTAACTCACTCAATCCTAGACATTTTTGCTATTTTTCAAAACTGAAAAAAAAATGTATTCAAAATGATCATTTAAATAGATAATTTTATTCAACTACCATTAACATGTAAAAACTAAAAACATTAACTTTGATACTACGCCTATAATGTGTCTCATAAAGATGTAATAAAATAGGCATGGGGTAAAAGCAACCCGGGTTAACTAAGGATATAGTCGGTGTTAAGGTTGAGTGAGTTAAAGTGTGTATCTTTATAAGTACATATCGAGTCCATGTATTGTATATTTGGTTTTCATTTAATGCTTGATTCTTTTACTACAAGTCGTGTTGGTTCTTCTTTTTTATTAATACGATTCAATAGTCTGATGTCACGCCGCCTGGCAACGGCGGCCATCTTGGTTCTAAACAAAGAAAATCATTTCTTTTTATTCTTCAAGCTGGCTAGAACTTTTCATATGTCTTGTGACCAGAATGTGTAAAAGTCAAAACATGATCAAGTTTATGGTTTTTTATCCTCTGGATACGCTTTTATGCTCGCCAGAGAAATATTTCATACGGGCGTCCGCCATTGTTCCGATAGTTTAGAGCCAGTGTTACTAAGTTACCATGCGTCATTAGGAAGGAAGTGACGTTACGACTGTTGAAGAGTATTCACAACATGTTCATCCTCGTACCTACTTCTGTGGTTCTAGTTGTGTTTATTCATCTTAACAACGCCACGGCCACATTATCTCATTCATCTGTAGTGTTTCATTCATTCTGTTTGTTGATAAAGGGGAAAACCGAAACGTCCGTTTTATCTGTTTTTGTAATTAAATTGAAGCGTACATTCAATTTTACATTGTTATTTATTTCTAGGTGTGCTCACTAAACGAGTTTACTCACCCTCTTTCACTCTTTCTCTCTAGAGCTTTAGAACTTTTTTATATATCGCAATATCCACTAAATGTGCTCAAATCGCTTTACAAGGTTCCCTCGCCAACAGCAACATTTAACATTTATAGGACAGGACATGACGCCTGTTAGGCGATGTTATATTTTTTCGGACAAAGACAACGATGTTAACGGCCAGGTACTTATTCTACACCTGAGTACGGTAAGAGAATGTGAGTAAAGAGGACTCAACTATGTATGCGCCGAGCGAGGCTCGAACCCAGGACCTTTCGATCCGAAAGCGAGTGTCATACCACTAGACCACATAGCCACTCTTTCTCTCTCTCTCTTGACTCAGTACACAATATTGATAATGCGAATCTGTTAGGTTCGCCTATGTGGTCTTGCGGTGTAACAATCGCTTTCGGATCGGAAGGTCCTGGGTTCGAGCCTCGCTTGGCGCATAGTAGAGTCGTTGGAAAATTGCCTGTTTACTCACATTCTCTCACCATACTCAAGAGTAAAATGAGTACCTGGTCGACCACAGAGTTGTCTCTGTCGGAAAAATAACATTGTAATTTCGCCTAACAGTCGTCAATGTGTCTTTCTCCATGTTACGTGTTGCTGTTGGTCAGTGACTCTTTGTAAAGCGCTTTGAGCAAGTTAAGCGGATATTGCGCTATATAAAAGTTCAAGGTTTATTTTTTCTTTTCATGTTACGGTCCGCATTTATTGGCCCCTTTGTCATCTGGAGCAAAGGCTATCCAAACCTTCTATAAATGCGCTTAAACTTGAGCTTTTATATAGCGCAATATCCACTGTTGCTATCGGATATCTGGTTTGATGAGTTACATACAATATCTGTATTCCTTCGTGGAATTTCCAGGCGACGGGATCTTATGATGTCGTGGCGGAAGGGCATAAGATATATATATAGATAGATATATGTCCACTAAACGTGCTTAAAGCGCTTTACAAAGAGTCCCTGCACGACAGCAACGTAACATATTAGAATGAGAAAGTCTCTTTCTCACTTCATTTCTTGTTATTATCAACATAACTGCCTGCTCCATTCATTTTTCTGAATCAATACACGTCCGTTAGGAAATAATTCATTTTTTTCGGACAGGTACTCATTTCTCACCTGAGTACGGTGAGAGAATGTGAGTAAAGAGCCTTTTCCATAAAAGTTCATGGTTACACAGAGTTTGTGTGTTGGTCCGTTATACATCCGGATGGCAATGTTGTCAACTTCTTAGCCAAATGCATACTATCTATAGCCTGACACTGACCAAAAAATGACGTCGAAAGACAAGTCTTTGGCCACAAAAGACAACAAATCGTGAGTTGTGTTCAATACATAGCATGCGCTTGGCTAAGAAGCTCATAACATTGCCATCCGGAAGTATAACGGACCAACACACAAAACTGTGTGTATCCATGAACGTTTATAGTCGGGTAAATACAGTTCAGTGAGCATTACTCATAAACGCGGATGGCAAAAAACAATAACAAAGACACGAGTGGCGTCATCTTCGAACTATCTATAACGGACCAAGACACAAATTGTGTGTAATCATGAACTTTTATAGTCTGGATAACAACGTTTAGTGAGTATTACTCATAAACACGGATGGCGAAAAAAAAAACAATAACAAAGACCAGAGTGACGTCAACGCCATTCTATCTATAATTAATCCAACGAAATAACTTGTTTCCTTGAGCTCTACTAACGACAACTCACTAGACGCTGCACAAACCTTAACAATGACGTGAAACTATCAGTCCTAGAAGATTTTTAGTGTCAGGCGATATGTTACCGATGACTTGGCATGTCGCTTGTAGCATTCCAAATGGTTTCACGATAAAAAAAAAAACCCATACAATATTGATGTTTAACCCTCTCCTTACCACCCATAGGAAAATCGTCACATTCGTTACGATGCAACAGACAATTTTCACATTCTGATTTCTCTTTTACATCACAAAATTTAAAGAAATACTTTGATTACAGCTATAGATACTAAACACTGCTGTAGAGCTCACTTGTTACTTTTTAGTTTGAGTAAGAAAAGTCTATTCTTGTGTTGGTTTGGAGTGAACTTTCGGGGGGAAATTCTAAAAATAGCTGGTAAGGAGAGAGTTAAATGATACGAACCTACTACAGACAGAACGAATTTGATGTCACTCGGGGTTTTGTTATTGTTTTTTACCATCCGAGTTTATGACTACTTTTCACTAAACTATATCAACCAGACTATAAACGTAGTTTAAGGATACACTTAGCTTTGTGTGTCGGTCCGTTTTATTTCCGGATGGCAATGTTGTGAGCTTCGTAGCCAAGCCCATAGATAGAATGCGCTTGGCCAAGGAGTTCACAACATTGCCATCCGGAAGTATAACGGACCAACACACAAACTCTGTGTAACCATGAACTTTTATAGTCTGGTTAATACAGTTTAGTGAGAACAACTCACAAACGCGGATGGCAAAAACAATAACAAAGGCCTGAGTGACGTCATCTGCATACTATCTATACTATATATTATAACACGGCGTGTTAAATGGCTACACACAGGGCATCGATTAGTTTACACACCAACTGGCGTGTAGAATCCTCGCCATGTCCTTTGTAGCATTGCAAATTGTTTCACGATAAAAAAACAAAAAAACAAGCTCATACAATATAGCTAGATGTTTAACTCACTCA
>NC_088374.1:18740519-18755519 GCF_034508935.2 Berghia stephanieae | reverse complement strand
TAGTAGATAGATAGATGTAGATAGATAGATAGATAGTAGATAGATAGATAGTAGATAGATAGATTAGATAGATAGATAGATAGATAGATAGATAGATAGATAGATAGATAGATAGATGATGATGATGATAGATAGATAGAGAGGAGAGAGAAGAGAGATAGAGAGATAGATGAGATAGATAGATAGATAGATAGATAGATAGATAGATAGATAGATAGATAGATATAGTAGATAGATAGATAGATAGATAGAAAGATAGATACATAGATAGATAGATAGATAGATAGATACATAGATAGATAGATACATAGATAGATAGATAGATAGATAGATAGATAGATAGATAGATAGATAGATAGATAGATAGATAGATAGATAGATAGTTTTATTCAACCATTTTATTCTCCCATTAACATGCAAAAACTAAAAACATAAGCTTTGATACTACGCCTATAATTTGTCTCAGAAAAATGTAATAAAATAAATAAACATGGGGTAAAAGTAACCCCGGGTCAACTCCGGATACAGTCGGTGTTAGGGTTGACTGAGTTAATGTGATTCTAAGCTGCTATAACCTGTGGACTGTAAGAAAAAGTAACAAGCAAAATTCGATTATAAACAGCTTTTTAAAAAAAACAATAACAACAACAAAATACGAAACACGAAACTTTTCGGGCACAAAAACCTTGTTCAGCAAACAACAACAACAACAATAAACATACAATGAAAAAAATAAATACAGTATTAATTCTCACCCAACCCTAACACCGACTATATCCGTATTTTACCCAGGTAACTTTTACCCCATGCCTATTTATTACATTTTTCTGAGACAAATTATAGGCGTAGTATCAAAGATAACGTTTTTAGTTTTTGCATGTTAATGCTAGTTGAATAAAATTATCTATCCTACCTACATGCTCATATCTTTGAACATGTCTAGGATTGAGTGAGTTAAAAAAGACAACAACATATTCATGGCATGGAACAACGACAATGGTAGATATGGCAAACGTCGAACATTTCTCTGTCGTCGATCTGTGGTTTTTAGAAGTATTGTATTTATGTTTTCATTGGGTTCTTCTCGTTGTTGGCTGAAGAAGGGTTTTGAGCACAGAAGTTTCTTGTTTGGTATTTGTTCCTTTTTTTGTTTTGTTTATTCAGGGGTTTTTTTTCGTTTTTGTTTGTTGTTGTTTTTTTTTAAGTTAGTATATTCATTTTTGTTTATTATTGATTGTTGATGTTTTTCAGGTTCGATGATTATACAGTCTTTGACTAAAAGGAACAATAAAACTAATATGAATATTAATTTGTGAAGGATCTTAATGATTTATGACTCTTGTGTTAACTCGTATGAATATTCATTTTGTGAAGGATCTTAATGATTTATGACTCTTGTGTTAACTTGTATGAATATTCATTTTGTGAAGGATCTTGACGATTTATGACTCTTGTGTTAACTCGTATGAATATTCATTGTGTGAAGGATCTTAATGATTTATGACTCTTGTGTTAACTTGTACGAATATTCAGCTGTGAAGGATAATGACATTTTCTGACTCTTATGTTAACTTGTATGAATATTCATTTTGTGAAGGATCTTGACGGTTTATGACTCTAGTGTTAACTTGTACGAATATTCATTTGTGAAAGATCTTAATGATTTATGACTTGTGTTAACTTGTATGAATATTCATTTGTGAAGGATCTTAATGATTTATGACTTGTGTTAACTTTTACGAATATTCAGCTGTGAAGGATAATGACATTTTCTGACTCTTATGTTAACTTGTATGAATATTCATTTTGTGAAGGATCTTGACGGTTTATGACTCTAGTGTTAACTTGTACGAATATTCATTTGTGAAGGATCTTAATGATTTATGACTCTTGTGTTAACTCGTATGAATATTCATTGTGTGAAGGATCTTAATGATTTATGACTCTTGTGTTAACTTGTATGAATATTCATTTGTGAAGGATCTTGACGATTTATGACTTGTGTTAACTCGTATGAATATTCATTTGTGAAGGATCTTAATGATTTATGACTTGTGTTAACTTGTACGAATATTCATTTGTGAAGGATCTTAATGATTTATGACTTGTGTTAACTTGTATGAATATTCATTTGTGAAGGATCTTAATGATTTATGACTTGTGTTAACTTGTATGAATATTCATTTTGTGAAGGATTTTAACGATTTATGACTCTAGTGTTAACTTGTACGAATATTCATTTGTGAAAGATCTTAATGATTTATGACTTGTGTTAACTTGTATGAATATTCATTTGTGAAGGATCTTAATGATTTATGACTTGTGTTAACTCGTATGAATATTCATTGTGTGAAGGATCTTAATGATTTATGACTTGTGTTAACTTGTACGAATATTCATTTGTGAAGGATCTTAATGATTTATGACTTGTGTTAACTTTCACGAATATTCAGCTGTGAAGGATAATGACATTTTCTGACTCTTATGTTAACTTGTATGAATATTCATTTTGTGAAGGATCTTGACGGTTTATGACTCTAGTGTTAACTTGTACGAATATTCATTTGTGAAGGATCTTAATGATTTATGACTTGTGTTAACTTTTACGAATATTCAGCTGTGAAGGATAATGACATTTTCTGACTCTTATGTTAACTTGTATGAATATTCATTTTGTGAAGGATTTTAACGATTTATGACTCTAGTGTTAACTTGTACAAATATTCATTTGTGAAAGATCTTAATGATTTATGACTTGTGTTAACTTTTACGAATATTCAGCTGTGAAGGATAATGACATTTTCTGACTCTTATGTTAACTTGTATGAATATTCATTTTGTGAAGGATTTTAACGATTTATGACTCTAGTGTTAACTCGATTTCCTACTGGAGATGAAATCTTACATTTAAAAGCTGTTGTTTTTTCAAAAAAATTAACGAGTAGTGTCTGGATTAAATGAATGGTGTTGTTTTTATCATCAAAATAAGTCAGCTCTTCTTCTTCTTCTTCTTCTTCTTCTTCTTCTTCTTCTTCTTCTTCTTCTTCTTCTTCTTCTTCTTCTTCTTCTACTTCTTCTTCTTCTTCTTCTTCT
The DNA here is from genome assembly GCF_034508935.2 of Berghia stephanieae. Classification (NCBI taxonomy): domain Eukaryota; kingdom Metazoa; phylum Mollusca; class Gastropoda; order Nudibranchia; family Aeolidiidae; genus Berghia; species Berghia stephanieae. The sequence continues at coordinate 18,752,426 of NC_088374.1, read as the reverse complement.
TCTTCTTCTTCTTCTTCTTCTTCTTCTTCTTCTTCTTCTTCTTCTTTTCTCTTTCTTCTTCTTCTTCTTCTTCTTCTTCTTCTTCTTCTTATAGTTATCATTATATCATTATTATCATCAGTATTATTATGATTATGATTATCATTAATAATACCAATTATAATAACTTTGCAATCATTATCATCATATTCATCATCATTGTCTTCTTCTTCTTCTTCTTCTTCTTCTTCTTCTTCTTCTTCTTCTTCTTCTTCTTCTTCTTCTTCTTCTTCTTCTTCTTCTCGCCTTCTTGTTTTTCGTGTTCTTGTTGTTGTTGTTGTTGTTGTTGTTGTTGTTCATCTTCTTCTTCTTCTTCTTCTTCTTCTTCTTCTTCTTCTTCTTCTTCTGCTTATTTCTCATTATCAAATGCATCACTAAAAATAAGACTTATATTATTACCATCTTAATTTTCATTAAGAAATGTGACGTTTTAGTGGAAACAAACAGTTCAAAGATGAAGGGCAAATTCCATGGCTGAGACGATCTACTCTCAGAGCACATCACGAAGTGTGGTGTGTTATCCAGCAAAAGAATAAAATGACCGCTTTGTATGCCTTAAAATAAACTCCAGCTTTGATTTTATAACGCAATTGTCAAGCACTGAATGTGCTCAAAGTGCTTTACAAGAGGAAGAAGTAGGAGGATGAGGAGGAGAAAGAGAGGAGGAGGAGGAGGAGGAGAAGGAGGAGGAGAGAAGGAGGAGGAGGGAGGGGAGGAAGGAGAGAGGGAGGAAGGGGAAGAGAAAAGAAGAAGAAAGAAGAAGAAGAAGAAGAAGAAAAGAAGAAGAGAAGAAGAAGAAGAAGAAGAAGAAGAAGAAGAAGAAGAAGAAGAAGAAGAAGAAGAAGTGAAGGAGGAGGAGGAGGAGGAGGAGGAGAAGAAGAAGAAGAAAACAATGATGAAGAGTAGAGTAAAGATAACGTTATTTTCGATTGGCTTTTTACAATATCACGTGATGGAGTAGGAAGTGACGTCACGGCCCAGTCCCCATCACCTGAACATCTCCGTTCCAGATGGTTTCCACGGATTACAGAAGTGTTCAGATTATGGATACACCGACCACATATTCATTTTAGCGTTTGCATGTTTGTTCATTGAGCGCATTGCGTTGTCCTGCCTTTATGCGCTAGATAGAGGACGAGCCCATCCGTCTTTGTCGTTGATTTTCTTGTCCAAGTATCTTCTCGTAGTTAAAAAATTGCTTTTATAAAGCGCAATATCCACTCCACGTGCTCAAAGTCCTTGGCCAACAGCAACAATTAACATTTATTTCGGGACACAACGCCTGTTCGGTGATATTACAATTTTTTTCGGACAGACACAACGCCAGTAACGGTCAGGGACTTATTTTACACCTTAGTGCGGTGAGAGAATGTTAGTAAAGACCCGTTTCCAAGAATTATACACCGAGCGAGGCTCGAACCAAGGACCTTCCGTCGAACCAAAAGTACCACATAGTATGCCATCCAAGGTCGCGGACACTATCTGCCCGTGGGAAGGGGAGGAGGGGAGGGGGAGAGGGGCTGTCCATTTTTGTCTGGCCTCTCCCCTTTTGCCTTCCCAACATGCTGTTATCGCCCCCCCCCCCCCGATCATGCAAGGAGCCCAAAAGAACACATCACGGCAAGGAATTGATGGAGTAGAGACACCGACCAAATTATGAGAAACAAATTGATAAAAGGCCAACACGTGGTGTTAGATTCATCTATAGCATGTTTTTAAGAAATGGTGAAGAAGAAGAGGAGGGCGAGGAGGAGGAGGAGGAGGAGGAGGAGGAGGAGGAGGAGAAGTAAAATATGACGAAAAAGAAGAAGAAGAAGAAGAAGAAGAAGAAGAAGAAGAAGAAGAAGAAGAAGAAGAAGAAGAAGAAGAAGAAAAAGAAGAAGAAGAAGAAGAAGAAGGAGGAGGAGGAGGAGGAGAAGAAGAAGAAGAAAACAATGATGAAGAGTAGAGTAAAGATAACGTTATTTTCAATTGGCTTTTTACAATATCACGTGATGGAGTAGGAAGTGACGTCACGGCTCAGTCCCCATCACCTGAACATCTCCGTTCCAGATGGTTTCCACGGATTACAGAAGTGTTCAGATTATGGATACACCGACCACATATTCATTTTAGCGTTTGCATGTTTGTTCATTGAGCGCATTGCGTTGTCCTGCCTTTATGCGCTAGATAGAGGACGAGCCCATCCGTCTTTGTCGTTGATTTTCTTGTCCAAGTATCTTCTCGTAGTTAAAAAATTGCTTTTATAAAGCGCAATATCCACTCAACGTGCTCAAAGTCCTTGGCCAACAGCAACACTTAACATTTATTTCGGGACACAACGCCTGTTCGGTGATATTACAATTTTTTTCGGACAGACACAACGCCAGTAACGGTCAGGGACTTATTTACACCTTAGTGCGGTGAGAGAATGTTAGTAAGACCGTTTCCAAGAATTATACACGAGCGAGGCTCGAACCAAGGACCTTCCGTCGAACCAAAAGTACCACATAGTATGCCATCCAAGGTCGCGGACACTATCTGCCGTGGGAAGGGGGGGGGGGGGGTGGAGGGGGGGGGGAGGGGGCCATTTTTGTCTGGCCTCTCCCCTTTTGCCTTCCCAACATGCTGTTATCGCCCCCCCCCCCCCGATCATGCAAGGAGTTCAAAACAACACATCACGGCAAGGAATTGATGGAGTAGAGACACCGACCAAATTATGAGAAACAAATTGATAAAAGGCCAACACGTGGTGTTAGATTCATCTATAGCATGTTTTTAAGAAATGGAGAAGAAGAAGAGGAGGAGGAGGAGGAGGAGGAGGAGGAGGAGTAGGAGGAGGAGGAGGAGGAGGAGGAGGAGGAGGAGGAGGAGGAAAATATGACGAAAAAGAAAAAGAAGAAGAAGAAGAAGAAGAAGAAGAAGAAGAAGAAGAAGAAGAAGAAGAAGAAGAAGAAGAAGAAGAAGAAGAAGAAACGTTTCGTGTGTGGTATTTTTTTCTGAAGCTGTTATATTCATTTTTGTTTAGCATGTTTTACACTCCACAGCTTCTACCAGCTTCGTGTCACTTTAAATCCCAATGTATGAAAAGTTTTCGTTCGAGTCAACAATAGCCTCCAAAAGCATGATGTTAAACGGCAGTAGTATCAAACTATAGCAGATGATATCTGAAAGTGACAAGACATGTGAGAATCGATGTCCATCTCTTTGTAGGGTAAATATAGGAATGGTGATCATATTCAAAATGATGCCTGAAATAGAACAATTTATAGACAGTGGAGTTTGAAGTAAATAAAGAAGCAAAAAATATACACATTTTTACCTTATATTTTATTTATTTGGTGGTGGAGAAGGTTTAATAAGAATTGTATCCCTGGAAGAATCGTGGCGCTCCAATTCATGGGTAACATGGGAGTCATTGTGCTGTCATGGGGACAAATCATTGCGGAAGAGTGAGGGTAAGCCATTATTGCAGAGATCATGGAAGTCAGGTTGCTGTCATGGAGTCAATTTTTTTGGTGTAGAGTTCATTGTAGCGTCATTGTTGTCATGAGGGTAAATCATTATTGAGGAGTTCATGGTTATCTCACTGTTGTCATGATGGTAAATCATTATTGTAGAGTTCATGGTTATCTCACTGTTGTCATGAGGGTAAATAAGTTTTGTAGAATTAATGGTATTCTCACTGTTACCATGAAGGTAAATCCTTATTGTAAAGCTCATTATATTACCACTGTTGTCATGAGGGTAAATCAGTATTTGTAAATCAGATTTACGTCTTTCGTTCATTTCTCTTGGTATTTATATCTTTTGTGGGCATAATGAGAAACCCTTCACGTTAGGCACATTGTTGTAATGAGGGTAAATAATTATCGTAGAGTTCGTGGTAGTCCCATTGTTGTCGTAAATTCTGAATTTAGAATTAATAAAGCAGTATCACTGTTGTCATGAGGGAAAATCGTTGTTTTAGAGTTTATAGTATTATCACTTTTGTCACAAGGGTAAATCATTGTTTTAGAGTCCATAGTATTATCACTGTTGTCATAAGGGTAAATCGTTGTTTTAGAGTTTATAGTATTATCAAGATGTCACAGTGGTAAATCATTGTTTTAGAGTCCATAGTATTATCACTGTTGTCATAAGGGTAAATCGTTGTTTTAGAATTTATAGCATTATCAAGTTGTCACAGTGGTAAATCATTGTTTTAGAGTCCATAGTATTATCACTGTTGTCATAAGGGTAAATCGTTGTTTTAGAGTTTATAGCATTATCAAGTTGTCACAGTGGTAAATCATTGTTTTAGAGTCCATAGTATTATCACATTTGTCACAATGGTAAATCCTTGTTTTAGAGTTTATAGTATTATCACTTCTGTCATAAGAGAAATCATTGTTTTAGACTCCATATTATTATCACTTTTGTCATGAGGGTAAATCATTGTTTTAGACTCCATAGTATTATCACTTTTGTCATGAGGGTAAATCATTGTTTTAGACTCCATAGTATTATCACTTTTGTCATGAGGGTAAATCATTGTTTTAGACTCCATAGTATTATCACTTTTGTCATGAGGGTAAATCATTGTTTTATACTCCATAGTATTATCACTTTTGTCATGAGAGTAAATCATTGTTTTAGAGTCCATAGTATTATCACTGTTGTCACAAGGGTAAATCATTGTTTTAGAGTCCATAGTATTATCACTGTTGTCACAAGGGTAAATCATTGTTTTAGAGTTTATAGTATGCGAGATGAAGGAAAGTTTTTCAAGTAGGGAACATAAGTAGATTCAAATAGCATTTATATAACGCGATATCTACAAAAATTGCTCAAAGCTCTTTACATTGGGTTCCTAGCAAACAGCAACACGTAACATTTAGGACGAGACATGACGCCTGTTAGGCGATATTACAATCTTACCGACAGAAACAACGTTGTTAACGGCCCAGTACTCATGGCCTGAAAATCGCATCGAAACACAAGAACAAAATCCCATGATGTTATAATGTAGATGTTGCTGCTCGACGCTCGAAGAAACAAATAATATGGAATTGAATGTAAGCTTCAATTTTATTACAAGAACAGATCAAATTATCATTTCGGGTTTCCCCTTTATCAACAAAACTGGAGGAATGAAACACCACAGATGAATGGGATGATGTGGTAGTGGCGTAGTTAAAGTTCATTTGATCTGCTCTTATAATAAAATTGAAGTTTACATTCAATTTCATATTATTTATTATACATAGATGTTATACAACGTTTATAAAATATATTCAAAATAAAATTATAACAGCACTTAACAAATGGGTAATTTACAAGGAGAAAAATATTTTCAGAATACAGTTGCATATAAGTAAAATAGATGAGTGTATGTAAGTGATAGCCTTTATTTCTCCGCACCGTAAATATTGCGGGTTCTCCACTAGTTGACTGAAATATTTAAAAAATGAACATTTCCTCGGATTTAGCCATGCTCAATGCGAGAGAAGATAGATTGAAATGCTTCGGACATGTAAAGAGACGAGAGAGGAAGTACGTGATCAGAGGTGTTGATATGGTCCCCTGGCTGGACAAGAAAAGATAAAGTGAGAAATGAACGAATTCGAAGGTTGACTGAATTGAAGAATGTATCAATAACGATGAGAGAAGATAGATTGGAAAGGTTCGGACATTTAAAGAGACGAGAGAGGGAGTACGTTGGAAGGAAAGTATTGGATATACAATTAGCGGGAAATAGGGAAAAGGGACGTCCAAAGACTAGATGGTGGGATAAGGTAAGGGACGATATGAAAGAACTGGGCCTGGAGGAAGATGATGCTCTGAACCGAGATGCATGGAGATGTTGTATTCATTATGGCAAATCCTGAAAAATTCTGGATAAGCTGAAAGAAGAAGAAGAAGAAGAAGAAGAAGAAGAAGAAGAAGAAGAAGAAGAAGAAGAAGAAGAAGAAGAAGAAGCCATGCTCATTGCGCTTCACAATCTTTTATTTATTCCTCTGCCAAGCAGCTACGGGGAACCATACTTCCATAGGGGCAGCGTGGCTCAGCGGTACGGTCTTTGCTTCGTACCCAAAAAATACCGAGTTCGATCATCCGCCGCTGCGCTGTGTTGCCTTGAGCAAGTTATCTCGCCCTAGTTCAATTTGCAGTGTTGCAATGCGGCTAACGCCTGGGTTATTCCAGTCTTCCTTTGGAATAGACCCCAGATAAAAATTTCCCCTATGGGGTGAATAAAGGGAATTATGTTTTATTTACTTTTATCTATTTTCTACGGTACCAAGCTTCACATTACGATTCAATATTTACCTCTTTATTATTAATCCTCCGAAGGACTGGTTACATATACACTTCCAAGGATTTTGGAATTGGAAGAGTTGGGGGTTTGATGTCACGACTTCACTCCCACAAAGGGACGAAATAAAGTCATAATTATAGAATACAAATCCTATAACATCTTTATGAATTCATCAACCACAGACTCAAAACTAAGACTAAAGCCCAGGACATCATAAGGAATACTAAAACATTACAACTGGAGTGATATTCTCTGTAATGCCCGAGATAAATAGAAAATGAGGAGATAGATTGAAACATCTGCTAGGTCACTTTCCTATTGAAACGTGTAAACACACTCAAATAATATTTAGGATCCCTTATGCTTAGAGTTATTTCTAACTGCTGCCCTGGATAAATAACATTCCTATTGAAAATGAGTAAACACTCTCAAGTAATCTTTAGGACACCATTAGATTTACTTTCAACCCTTGTCCTGTATAAGTCACTTTCCTATTGAAAATGATTAAACACTCAAATAATCTTTAGGACAACTCAGATTTATTTTCAACCCCTGTATGAGTCACTTTCCTAATGAAATGAGTAAAACACACTGAAGTAATATTCATGACGCTTTAGTTAATTTCAACTCCTGTCTTGTATAAATCACTACTTTCCTATTGAAAATGAATAAACACACTCAAGTATTCTATATGACGCCTTAGTTAATCTCAACCTCCTATAAGTCACTTTTCTATTGAAAATGAGTTTTTAAAACTTGAGCTTTCATAGAGCGCAATATCCACTAAACGTGCTCAAAGCGCTTTATAAGGGGTCCCTGGCCAACAGCAAAACTTAACATGTAGAACGAGACATGACGCCTGTTAGGCGATATTACAATTTTCCGACATAGACAACGCTGTTAACGGCCAGGTAATCATTTTACACCTGAGTACGGTGAGAGAATATGAATAAAGAGCCTTTTCCAAAGATTCAACTGTGCGCCGACCGAGGCTCGAACCCAGGACCTTCCGATACGAAAGCGAGTGTCACACCACCGGACCATATAACCGCACACTCAAGCAATGTTTAGAAAACCTTAGAGATACTTTCTACCTCTGCTACGTTACATTCCTAGTGAAAATGAATAAACACACTCACGAAATCTTTAGAGCATCTGGGAGTTATTTTCAACCCCGGTATAAGTCACATTCCTAATGAAAATGTGTAAACACTCTCATTTAATCTTTATGACACTTCAGAGTTACTTTCAACCCCTGCAATGTATAAGTCACTTTCCTATTGAGAATGTTTAAACACACCCAAGTAATCTTTAGCACACCCTTAGAGTTACTTACAACCCTTGCCCTGTATAAGTCACATTCCTATTGAAAATGAAAGAACACACTCAAGTAATCTCTATCAAAACGTAGAGTTACTTTCAACCTCTGCACTGTATAAGTCACTGTCCTATTGGTAATGGAAAAACACACTCCAGTAATCTTTAGGACATCATTAGAGTTACTTTCAACCCCTGCACTGTGTACGTCACTTTCCTATTGCAAATGTGTAAACATGCGCAAATAATCTATAGGACACCATTAGAGTTATTTTAAATTCCTGGCCTGTATAAGTCAAATTTCTATTGAAAAAAAATAAACACACTTTAGACATCTTTAGGGCACCTTAGAGTTACATTCAACCACTGCTAAATCCGTTTTCTAATAGAAATAGGTAAACACATTCTATCAATATTTAGAACACCTTAAAATAAACAGAGAAAACTTGAATCTTAAAAACACACAGGGTATTGTTCCATGAGGAGAAATAAGACACGCAATTTCCTCTTAAACTCTAACCTTACCAGCCATTTTCAGGATTTTCCCAAAAACTTCAACCCAAACAAACACAAAAATAGATTTTTTTTATCACTCAGACATAATAGCAGTAAAATTCTTGCCAAACATAATTTCTTTAGCAGAGCATGCTCTTCAACACATTGTTCATTTTCTTTAAATTTCATAATGTACGAACGAACTTTGAATGAGAAAAATGTTGGTTGTATCGTAACAATGTGAGGATTTTCCTATAGCTGGTAAGGAGAGGATTAAGTAACTAAATGAATGACAAGTCGAAGTGAAACTGTGGATTGTAAAATATTTCGATATTGTAAATGTCGCTTCTCGAAGCTCGAAGAAATAAACAACGATGTTAAATTGAATGTAAGCATCAATTTAATATACGAAAAGAGATAAAATCTACGTTACCGGTGTCCCTTTTTATCCACAAAACAGGATGAATGAACCACTTTAGACGTATGTAGTGCTTCATTCATCCTGTTCTGTTGATAAAGGGGAAACCCAAACCGTCGGTTTTATATGTTATCGTATTTTAGATTGAAGCTTACATTCAATTTCACATTGTTATGTAAAATAATTTGGTTCATCCTATCTGTAGAAGAAAATCTTGGAGAATGGAAAGGAAGAACTGACTGTCTCTGTCGTTTTTCTGTTTTTTTTTTTTTTGTTTGTTTTTTTTTTTATTCATGTATTTATGTTTTTAATGTTTTATGTTGTTGACTGATGAAGGGTTTTGAGCCCGAATTGTTTTGTGTTTGGTATTTTGTTCTTTTCTGAAGGTGTTATATTCATTCTAGGTTATTACTAAATAAATGCAAAAAGAAATTGTAGTTTTTTTCTGACTAATGAAAACGTTTTGAAAGCCCTTTTCTCAAGTAACGAAACAAACTTGGAGGAAAAAAACTTTGAGCTTTTATATAGCTCAATATCCACTAAACGTGATCAAAGTGCTTTACAAGGGGTCCCTGGTTTTGATGCTACAGGTTATCCAAAAACAGCGCAGCTAGATTGTCAAAACACAAAACAAAAACAAAACAAAATAAAAAACAAACAAACAAACAAACAAACAAAATAGACTGAAACATTTTTTCCCTTTGCTTCTCGAGTGGCATTGACTCCCTGTTTCTGAAGAAATACATCATAAAATCGTGCTTTAGTTGGAAAAGAAACTCATAACATTGCCATCCGAAACTATAACGGACCAACACACTAAACTATGTGGAGCCTTGAACGTTTATAGCCTGGTTGATATAGTTTAGTGTAAATTACTCATAAACATGGATGGCACAAAAACAACAATAACAAGAACTGAGTGACGTCAACAAATGAACATAACAGCTTTTAAAAAATACCAAACGCTAAACGTCTCGGGCTCAAATCCCATCTTGAATCAGCAACAAAGAAAAACCCTAATGAAAACAGAGATAGAACGAAGTTGAGCCACTCGAGTCTTTGTTATTAATTTTAGCCATCCACGTTTATGAGTAATTCTCACTAAACTGTATGAACCAGACTATAAACATTCATAGTTGCACATAGTTTTGTGTGTTTGTCCGTTATTCTTCCGGATGGCAATAATATTGTGAGCTTCTTAGCCAAGCGCATACTACCAAATAACAAGATGGACGACAGACAAGTGATTCTAAAGTCTTTACGGTAAAGATAGTATGCGCTTGGCTTAGAAGCTCACAACATTCCCATCCGGAAGTATAACGGACCAACACACAAATCTATGTGTAACCTTAAACGTTTATAGTCTGATTAATACAGTTCAGTGAGAATTACTCATAAACGCAAATGGCAAAAAACAATAACAAAGACATGCGTGTCAACTTCGATATATCTATAAAAATCTTAGAAATGTAAGACATACAAAAATTCCTAGATTGTTATATAGATAGAATAAAGTTGACGTCACTCAGGTCTTTGTTATTGCTTTTTGCCATCCGCGTTTATGAGTAATTCTCACTAAACTGTATTAACCTGACTATAAACGTTCAAGCTACACATATTTTTGTGTGTTGGTCCGTTATACTTCCGGATGGCAATATTGTGAACTTCTTAGCCATGCGCATACTATAATTTAAAATCTTAGACTGTAAGACACACACACACATTCCAAGATTGTTATATGGAAAAGCTCGAAGAGGAGGAGATGGACGTCATCAAGCTCTACAATACAAGTCCACTGAAAGGATACGTGGAAGTCAGAAACACAACACTGAACATGTCGGTTCGGTTCAGCTCTGGCAAATACTCTTCAACAGTCGTAACGTCACTTCCTTCATAATGACGCATGGTAACTTAGTAACACTGGCTCTAAACTATCGGAACAATGGCGGACGCCGTATGAAATATTTCTCCGGCGAGCATAAAAGCGTTTCCAGAGGGAAAAAAACCCCATAAATTTGATCAGGTTTTGACTTTTACACATTCTGATCACAAGGCATATGAAAAGTTCTAGCCAGCATGAACGATAAAAAGTAATGATTTTCTTTGTTTAGAACCAAGATGGCCGCCGTTGCCGGGCGGCGTAACATCAGACTATTGAATCGTATTGACAACTGCGCTTACCGCTGGAGATCCCCAGGGTGGAAATGACAGGAATGAAGATGGAAGAAATCTTGGACACGGCGCTATACAAATCCACCGGAGGGAGGATACGTGAAAGACAGTTTAACACAACACTGGACCTGCCGGATACGTGGAAGACAGTTTAACACAACACTGGACCTGCCGGATACGTGGAAGACAGTTTAACACAACACTGGACCTGCCGGATACGTGGAAGACAGTTTAACACACCACTGGACCTGCCGGATACGTGAAAGACAGTTTAACACAACACTGGACCTGCCGGATACGTGGAAGACAGTTTAACACAACACTGGACCTGCCGGATACGTGGAAGACAGTTTAACACAACACTGGACCTGCCGGATACGTGGAAGACAGTTTAACACAACCCTGGACCTGCCGGATACGTGGCAAACAGTTTAACACAACACTGGACCTGCCGGATACGTGGAAGACAGTTTAACACAACACTGGACCTGCCGGATACGTGGAAGACAGTTTAACACAACACTGGACCTGCCGGATACGTGGAAGACAGTTTAACACAGCACTGGACCTGCCGGATACGTGGAAGACAGTTTAACACAACACTGGACCTGCCGGATACGTGGAAGACAGTTTAACACAACACTGGACCTGCCGGATACGTGGAAGACAGTTTAACACAACACTGGACCTGCCGGATATGCGGAAGACAGTTTAACACAACACTGGACCTGCCGGATACGTGGAAGACAGTTTAACACAATACTGGACCTGCCGGAAACGTGGAAGACAGTTTAACACAACACTGGACCTGCCGGATACGTGGAAGACAGTTTAACACAACACTGGACCTGCTGGATACGTGGAAGACAGTTTAACACAACACTGGACCTGCCGGATACGTGGAAGACAGTTTAACACAACACTGGACCTGCCGGATACGTGGAAGACAGTTTAACACAACACTGGACCTGCCGGATACGTGGAAAACAGTTTAACACAAACTGGACCTGCCGGATACGTGGAAGACAGTTTAACACAACACTGGACCTGCCGGATACGTGGAAGACAGTTTAACACAACACCGAACCTGCCGGATACGTGGAAGACAGTTTAACACAACACTGGACCTGCCGGATACGTGGAAGACAGTTTAACACAACACTGGACCTGCCGGATACGTGGAAGACAG
>NC_088374.1:18730519-18735519 GCF_034508935.2 Berghia stephanieae | reverse complement strand
GAAGTTTTTGCAGTGCAAGAAATAGTCTTTATACTCATACAGAACGTACAGAAATTAAACCCAAGTTGGATCTTTGTAGCTATGAATTCAATTTCCCTTACCGAGTGGATCCCGACATAATACCGCTTTGATACGGTGGGTCACAAATGTGCTTTTATAAGGGCAATACCCACTAAACGTGCTAAAAGCGCTTTACAATGGGTCGCTTGCCAAAAGCAACATTAAACATGTAGAACGTAACATGACGCCTGTTAGGCAATATTACAATTTTTTTTTCGGACAGAGACAACGCTGTTAATTTAACGGCCAGGTACTCGTTTTACATCTGATTACGGCGAGAGAATGTGAGTAAAGAGTTTTTTCCAAGAACACTAAACTATGCGCCGAGCGAGGCTCGATCTCAGGACCTTTCGATCCGAAAGCGAGTGTCATACTACTAGACTACACAGCCTGTGCTGGAAATCGTCAGTAAGTAATAGCAGAGAAAGGTCACGACATCAACCCCTCCACTCTTTTGGTTCCTTAATCCTTGGGAGTGCGTATGTAGTCGTGCGGCTATGTGGTCTAGTGGTATGACACTCGTTTTCGGATCGGAAGGTCCTGGGTTCGAGCCTCGCGCTCGGCGCATCGTTGAGTCCTTGGAAAAGGCTCTTTACTCACATACTCCCACCGTACTCAGGTGTAAAACGAGTACCTTTCTGCTGACAATGTTGTCTTTGTCCGTAAAAAAATAAATGTAACAAAGCCTAGCAGGCGTCATGTCACGTCCTGCATGTTAAGTGTTGCTGTTGGCCACGGACCTCTTGTAAAGCGCTTTGAGCACGTTTAGTGGATATTGCTCTATATAAAAGGTCAATTTTTTTTTAATCGTCAGAAATAAATAGGGAAGAAAAATCATAACATCAAACCATCCACTCTTGTGGTTCCTAAATCCTTGGAAGTGTGTATGTAACCAGTCCTTCGTAATACTAATAATGAATAGGTTACATAAACTTTCTCCTTACCAGCTATTTTCAGGATTTTCTCCAAAACTCCACACCCAACGAACACAAAAATAGATGTGTATCACTCAAACACAATAACAGTAAAATTCTTGCCATACATAATTTCTTAAGTAAAACATGCCCTACAACACACTCTTCATTTTCTTTAAATTTTATGGTTTACAAGGGAAATTTGAATCAGAAAAATATTGTTTGTATCGCAACGAATGTGACGATATTCCTATAGATAGTTCGTAGATGACGTCACTCAGGCCTTTGTTATTGTTTTTGCCATCCGCGTTTGTGAATAATGCTCACTGAACTGTATTAACCTGACAAAAAACGTTCATGGATACACACAGTTTTGTGTGTTGATCCGTTATACTTCCGGATGGCAATGTTGTGAGCTTCTTAGCCAAGCGCATACTATCTATAGTTGGTGAGGAGAGGATGGCATAACAATTTTAGTAGCAGGATGTACAGGCAGATTCTTAGGGTTACGGGACGTGAAAGAGCGAGGATGGATGATCTTTATTGATGACCAGCATTAATTTCAAAACGTTGATCTTTATATAGCGCAATATCCACAAAATGTGCTCAAAGCGCTTTACAAGGGGTCCCTGGTCAACAGCAACATTTAACATGTAGGACGGGATATGATGCCTGTTAGGCGATATTATAATTTTTCGGACAAAGACAACGCTGTTAACGGCCAAGTACTCATTTTACACCTGAGTACGGTGAGAGAATGTGAGTAAAGAGCCTTTTCCAACGACTCAACTATGCGCCGAGCGCGAGGCTCGAACCCAGGACCTTCCGATAGGAAAGCGAGTGTCATAGCCGCACATTTAGACTAGAAAATAAAACACAATCACTATGACACCAGAAGATGAATTACACAATATATGTATCCAGTACTCCGGAAGAATGGTTTGACACTTCCAATGAAATAGGAACCAGTTTTTTTTACATCTAACGTTTCTTCACTATCATAACCGAGACAAAAATGACAAGATCAAGACAAGAAACTTCAGAATTTTTAGCTTTTGGCGCGGCAATGTGGTCTGGTGGTATGTGCGGTATTTAGGTCTAGTGGTATAACACTCGCTTTTGGATCGGATGGTCCTGGGTTCGATCATCTCTCGGCGAATAGTTTAGTCCTTGGTAAAAATTTACTCACATTCTCTGAATGTACTCCGGTGTAAAATCTGTACTTGGCCATTGACAGCGTTGTCAAAGTCGGAAATTTTTTTTTGTAATATCGCTTAATAGGCGTTATGTCTTTTTCCACTATGCGCCGAGCGCAGCGAGGCTCGAACCCATGGCCCTCCGATCCGAAAACGTGTGTACAAGACCACATGATACACACTGTTTCAGATCTTTATTTTACATCAGTGCCTGCTCTCTCGATTTTGTCACTCGGTAACACACTTATGACACACTGAGAATAAACACTAGAAACACGCCATGCAATGGGGATGGTCTATAGGGAATGAGATTAGCGGAAGAGTAGCGTCCCTTGATTGGATGTCGCCCATAGTCTGTGACGTCACCGACTATGGGTGACGTCCAATCAAGGGACGCTACTTCCGCTAATCTCATTCCCTATAAATAGAATGAAGTTGACGTCAATCATGTCTTTGCTACTGCTTTTTACCATCCGCGTTTATGAGTAATTCTCACTAAACTGTATCAACAACACTATAAAAGATCATGGTTGCACACGTTTTGTGTGTTGATCTGTTATACTTCCGGATGGCAATGTTGTGAACTTCTTAGCCAAGGGCATAGTGTCTATAGATAGAATGAAGTTGACGTCACTCAGGTCATTGTTATTGTTTTTTTGCCATCCAGGTTTATGAATAATTCTCACTAAACTGTATTAACCAGACTATAAACGTTGAAGGTTACACATAGTTTCATGTGTTGGTCCGTAATACTTCCGGGTGGCAATGTTGCGAGCATCTTAGCCAAGCGCATACTATCTATAGATAGTGTGCGCTTGGCTAAGAAGCTCACAACATTGCCATCCTGAAGTATAACGGACCAACACACAAAACTGTATGTAACCATGAAATTTTATAGTGTTGTTGATACAGTTTAGTGAGAATTACTCATAAACGCGGATGGCAAAAAACATAACAAAGACCCCAGTGACGTCAACTTCGTTCTATCAATAGATAGAATGAAGTTGTCGTCACTCAAGTCATTGTTATTGGGTTTTTTGTCATCCGCGTTTATGAGTAATTCTCATAATACTAAACTGTATCAACAACACTATAAACGTTGAAGGTTACACATAGTTTTGTGTGTTGGTCCGTTATACTTCCGGATGGCGATGTTGCGAGCATCTTAGCCAAGCGCATACTATCAATATCACATTTCCATGTGCTCGAGGTCATTTGTCACATTGCAAAGTGTGCTCATCGTGATCCAGATAGTGAAAAGTATTCACAGATTTTGAAATATATTTCATCACGATTGGTCATTTTGTTCAGCTTGACACAGGGGTATGTTTACAACTTTCATAAACAAAGCAGCGTTGTTTACATTTGTTAAGAAATATCCAATCGCTGGACAGCAACACATCATGTGATCGATGACTCGGTTGGACGAAAGCACGAATATAGATCGCTCCTATTATCAAACACTTTCATCTTTTCATAATTCCTCGTCCATTCTCACTCTTGGCAAATGCTGGGTTGTCAATACTGTTTTAATTGATCGTTTGTTGAAGGCAACATAGCCACGCCTCTCGGACATGCCAAATGTAAACAATGACAGTTCGTGCTAAACTAATCGAACTATAGAAGGAACGAAATTTTGAGGTCACTCAGCTCTTTTGTATTGTTTTCGACCAACAATTTTAATGAATAGTTCTCACTAAATTGTTGAGAAGGAACGAAATTACCTATAGATAGTTCGAAGATGACCTCACTCTGGTCTTTGTTATTATTTTTTGCCATCCGCGTGGCGAAGAAGCTCATCCGGAAGTATAACGGACCAACACACAAAACTATGTGTAACCATTAACTTTTATAGCCTGGATAATACAGCTTAGTGAGAATCACTCACAAACGCGGATGGCAAAATATAATAACAAATGCTTGAGTGACGTCATCTTCGTTCTATCTATTGAGCCTGAAACGGTCCTCCTTTAGAATTTTTCTTTTGGAAGTTGTTATATTTATTTTAGATATTACTCTTTATAATCCACAGCTTCAAGCAGTTTAAGTATCAATAAGTATGGGGGGGGGGGGGAGGAGGCAGCGCGGCTCAGTGGTACGGTCTATACTTCGTACCCGAAAGGTACCGAGTTCGATCACCTGCCGCTGCGCTGCGTATCCTTGAGCAAGTCATCTCACCCTAGCTCAATTTGCGGCGCTGCACTGTGGCTAACCCCTGGGTTATTCCAGTCTTCCCTTGGAGTAGACCGTAGAGAAAATTTTCCCCATAGAATTAATAAAAGGAATTTTACTTTTTTTTAAATTTTGTATTTATTTATTAAAATGAAATACCGTTGATATTATAAGGAAGGTTTTAATATTACTACTACTACTACTACTACTACTACTACTACTACTACTACTACTACTACTACTACTACTACTACTACTACTACTACTACTACTACTACTACTACTACTACTACTACTACTACTAACTACTACTACTAACACAGATACTACTACTACATACTACTACTACTACACTACTACTACTACTACTACTACTACTACTACTACTATACTACTACAAATACTACTACTACTACTACTACTACTACATACTACTACTACTACTACTACTACTACTAATCTACTACTACTACTACTACTAACTACTACTACAACTACTACTACTACTACTACTACTACCTACTACTACTACACTACTACTACTACTACTACTACTACTACTACTACTACTACTATCATACTACTACTACTACTACTACTACTACTACTACTACTACTACTACTACTACACTACTACTACTACTACTACTACTACTAC
>NC_088374.1:18713628-18723628 GCF_034508935.2 Berghia stephanieae | reverse complement strand
TAAAAGGGGACAAAACAAAACAAACAACGTTTTGGTCCTTGACCTTTGTCAGGAAACAAAACAAACAAGCAGAACAACACGACCCAAAACTGTATACTTGAGCTTTTATAGAGGGCAATAGTATCCACTAAACGCGCTCAAAGCGCTTTACAAACGGTCCCTGACAAACAGCAACACGAAACATGTAGAACGAAATATGACGCCAGTTACGCGATATTACATTTTTTTTCCGACAGAAACAACGCTATTAACGACCAGGGACTCATTTTACACCCGAGTACTGTGAGAGAATGTGAGTAAAGAGTCTTTTCCAAGAACTCAACTATGCGCCGAGCGAGTCTCGAACTCAGGATCTTCCGATCCGAAAGCGAGTGTCATACCACAAGAGCACATAGCTGCATATGATTGTCTGTTTCCTGACAAAAGCGAAGGGAAGAAAGGTTGTTTTTTTTTTTTGTTTTGTGTTGTCTCCTTTGATGTAAGTCACCTTTTTACTCAGTTTATCTTTCTCTCCATTTTTTTTTTTTGCGCTATCATTACGTTTTGGAAATTGGTTTTGCTTGGTTGGCGAAACGCATCTATTGTGGTCCGTAAGCTAATTCAATTTACACAGATTTCCTCACTATACTCAGATGCAAATGAGTATCTGGCTATGTATGAGAAGTGACGGACGGATATTGTGAGAGTAATGTGAGTACAAAAAAGGACGCCTCACGAGCGACTGGTACAGTATTATGAAACGGAAATAGGATTCCATTTTGGCCTTCATTGATTAATAAATGACACATTGTGAAGAGCAGTGCGCAGAATAAAATCCGTAGAAATGCGCAATATAAGTGTTTATATTTGTTTATTTAGTTATGTTTCCCAAGATGCCCCCCCCCCCCAAGGCACGAATAATCATAAACAAGCTAAAATACTGAATAGACACAGCATACAAATTCGCTTATCGTGCAGAGAACTATTAATGCTATGCATTTAGCTAAAATACTCATAAAATCCGCCAGCCGGATAGATATCACGTACCAACACACAAAACTATGCGTAACCTTAAACGTTTATAGTCTGATTGATATCATTTAGTGAGAACTAATCATTTAAAAAATGGTTGTCTAAAAAAACAATAACAAAGAGCTGAGTGACGTCAATTTCATTCCATCGAAAACTCATCTTGGTCTGTGTTGCCGTAATCTGAATAATTCTGTAATCCGAGAATTTGCATGGAACGGAGGTGTTCGGATTATGGGAACACGACTGTATCGTCATTTTTTACGGGTTTTTTTTTTTTTCTATAATAGTAATAATAATATACACGGATTGAAAAATCTAAAATCAATTTCCGAGTTGGATTTTATCGGGACTGATTCCGTTGTCGTAAGTCTGTCTACAAGATGTGTCGGATACTTTCGTGTTGTTTTTCGGGATTTTTAAGGGATGTGTTAGTGTTTTTATTGCTTATATTATTATTGGCTGAAGTGGCGTTTTGGGTACGAAATGTTTTATGTTTTTGGTGTTTTGTACTTTTTTGTTAAAGCTGTTATATTGATTTTTGTTAATTCCTTTTTTTCTTACAATCCACAACTGAAGTGATGTGTTTATGTTTTTGTTGTTTATGTTAATGGCTGAAGAGGTATTTTGGGTACGAAATGTTCTATGTTTTGGTATTTTGCACTTTTAAAAAACCCCCCAGGTTATATTGATTTTTGTTCATTCCTTTTTATTTCTACATTCCACAGTAGCTTAAGTGATATAGTCATGTTTTTATTGTTTATGTTAATGGCTGAAGCGGTGTTCTGGGTACGAAACGTTGCATGTTTTGGTATTTCGCACTCTTTTTTTAATAAAGCTGTTTTAATAATTTTTGTTCGTTCTGTTTTTTTTTACAGTCCACATCTCAAGTGATATAGTCATGTTTTTGTTGTTTATGTTCTTGGCTGTAGCGGTGTTTTTGTTGTTTATGTTCTTGGCTGTAGCGGTGTTTTTGGTGTTTATGTTCTTGGCTGTAGCGGTGTTTTTGTTGTTTATGTTCTTGGCTGTAGCGGTGTTTTTGTTGTTTATGTTCTTGGCTGTAGCGGTGTTTTTGTTGTTTATGTTCTTGGCTGTAGCGGTGTTTTTGTTGTTTATGTTCTTGGCTGTAGCGGTGTTTTTGTTGTTTATGTTCTTGGCTGTAGCGATGTTTTTGTTGTTTATGTTCTTGGCTGTAGCGGTGTTTTTGTTGTTTATGTTCTTGGCTGTAGCGGTGTTTTTGGTTGTTTATGTTCTTGGCTGTAGCGGTGTTTTTGTTGTTTATGTTCTTGGCTGTAGCGGTGTTTTTGTTGTTTATGTTCTTGGCTGTAGCGGTGTTTTTGTTGTTTATGTTCTTGGCTGTCGCGGTGTTTTTGTGTGTTTATGTTCTTGGCTGTAGCGGTGTTTTTGTTGTTTATGTTCTTGGCTGTAGCGGTGTTTTTGTTGTTTATGTTCTTGGCTGTAGCGGTGTTTTTGGTGTTTATGTTCTTGGCTGTAGCGGTGTTTTTGTTGTTTATGTTCTTGGCTGTAGCGGTGTTTTTGTTGTTTATGTTCTTGGCTGTAGCGGTGTTTTTGGTGTTTATGTTCTTAGCTGTAGCGGTTTTTTTGGTGTTTATGTTCTTGGCTGTAGCGGTGTTTTTGGTGTTTATGTTCTTGGCTGTAGCGGTGTTTTTGTTGTTTATGTTCTTGGCTGTCGCGGTGTTTTTGTTGTTTATGTTCTTGGCTGTAGCGGTGTTTTTGTTGTTTATGTTCTTGGCTGTAGCGGTGTTTTTGTTGTTTATGTTCTTGGCTGTAGCGGTGTTTTTGTTGTTTATGTTCTTGGCTGTAGCGGTGTTTTTGTTGTTTATGTTCTTGGCTGTCGCGGTGTTTTTGTTGTTTATGTTCTTGGCTGTAGCGGTGTTTTTGTTGTTTATGTTCTTGGCTGTAGCGGTGTTTTTGTTGTTTATGTTCTTGGCTGTAGCGGTGTTTTTGGTGTTTATGTTCTTGGCTGTAGCGGTGTTTTTGTTGTTTATGTTCTTGGCTGTTGCGGTGTTTTTGGTGTTTATGTTCTTGGCTGTAGCGGTGTTTTTGGTGTTTATGTTCTTGGCTGTAGCGGTGTTTTTGGTGTTTATGTTCTTGGCTGTAGCGGTGTTTTTGTTGTTTATGTTCTTGGCTGTAGCGGTGTTTTTGTTGTTTTTGTTCTTGGCTGTAGCGGTGTTTTTGTTGTTTATGTTCTTGGCTGTAGCGGTGTTTTTGGTGTTTATGTTCTTGGCTGTAGCGGTGTTTTTGGTGTTTATGTTCTTGGCTGTAGCGGTGTTTTTGGTGTTTATGTTCTGGCTGTAGCGGTGTTTTTGGTGTTTATGTTCTTGGCTGTAGCGGTGTTTTTGTTGTTTATGTTCTTGGCTGTAGCGGTGTTTTTGTTGTTTATGTTCTTGGCTGTAGCGGTGTTTTTGTTGTTTATGTTCTTGGCTGTAGCGGTGTTTTTGGTGTTTATGTTCTTGGCTGTAGCGGTGTTTTTGGTGTTTATGTTCTTGGCTGTAGCGGTGTTTTTGGTGTTTATGTTCCTGGCTGTAGCGGTGTTTTTTGGTGTTTATGTTCTTGGCTGTAGCGGTGTTTTTGTTGTTTATGTTCTTGGCTGTAGCGGTGTTTTTGTTGTTTATGTTCTTGGCTGTAGCGGTGTTTTTGGTGTTTATGTTCTTGGCTGTAGCGGTGTTTTTGTTGTTTATGTTCTTGGCTGTAGCGGTGTTTTTGGTGTTTATGTTCTTGGCTGTAGCGGTGTTTTTGGTGTTTATGTTCTTGGCTGTAGCGGTGTTTTTGGTGTTTTTGGTGTTTTGTGCTTTTTTTAAAGCTGTTATATTCATTTTTTGTTCATTCCTGTTTTCTACAGTCCACAGCTTCTGGCAGCTTTGTATGTGAGGCTATGTGGTCTAGTGGTATGACACTCGCTTTCGGATCGGAAGGTCCTGGGTTCGAGCCTCGCTCGGCGCATTGTTGAGTCCTTGAAAAAGGCTCTTTACTCATAATAATATTCTCTCGTCGTAATCAGGTGTAAAATGCGAACATGGCCTTTAACAGCCTAATATCTATTTCGGAAACAAATTAGAATATCGCCTAACAGGCTTTATTTTTCGTTCTCCATGTTACGTGTTGCTTATGGCCAGGGACCCTTTTGTAAAATGCTTTGAGCACGATGAGTGGATATTGCTCTATATAAAAGCTCAATTTAAAATTTAAAAATTTAGTATCATTTTGATAATTGAATAAGGCATTTCCATAATCGTGGAAAACTGCAATTTTTTACTTACTTACTTATCCGAACCAGCGACCACCTGAGCTCTAGCCCTTCGGTCTTGTGCCATGACGTAGAAGTTAGACGTCTTTTGTAGTTGTTCCAGGTGACTATAAAGTGTGTTACTGATGCTTGGATTTGGTGGGAGGAATGTGCATCTCAGGTCTTCAAGAGGTTGATATTCAAGCAAGTGGTGTGTTACTGTTTCATTGGGGTGTTGACATAGGGGGCAGAAAGGGGATATGCCTTTTGCAATTTTGCTTAAATGGTTGTTGAGCAGTATGTGTTGTCTTCCTAGTTGAAAGATGATGCCTGCTGGTGTCCTCTGAGCTTATTTAGGCAATCAAAAGTTTAAAGACGTTAATTCATGATGGCAATGAGTATCCTGTTTGTCTCGTATGTGTCGGTGCATGACGTACTCCTCAGTCGGAAGGTGAAATT
Source organism: Berghia stephanieae (assembly GCF_034508935.2). NCBI lineage: Eukaryota > Metazoa > Mollusca > Gastropoda > Nudibranchia > Aeolidiidae > Berghia > Berghia stephanieae. The sequence continues at coordinate 18,718,914 of NC_088374.1, read as the reverse complement.
TTGGATTTGCATTTTTTTTCATTTTCTGAAAGAATATGCTCTCCAGAGCATTTTAATCTTTAATTGAAGTAAATCGGGTGATTTTTCATGAAGTTAAAGTCACTTCCTCAATGGGTAACAAAAGGGTGATGTAAAAAAAACTGGTTCCAATCTGATTGAAAGTGTTTAAATGATCTTCTGGTTTCAGAGTTGTTTTTTTGGTTTGTGTACTTATATTACAACATTTTATGAAAAATGTTTGTTTTATAAAGCTCGTTCTGCTACACAAAAATATGTATTTATTCCATCCCCCCCCCCCTCTCCTTTGTGACATCAGATTATCAAACGTTGGATTTATCTAAAATCAGACTTTTTGAAAAAAAATTAAGTATAATTTAAATATTTTTGAAAATGTCTTTTATTCAGAGATGACAATATCGAAATGGATTGAGGGGTAGGATAAATGTGACCCACCGTTTCAAAGCGGTATTATGTCGGGATCCACTTGGTAAGGGAAATTGAATTCATAGCCACAAATATCCAACTTGGGTTTAATTTCTGTACGTTATGGTGGAGTATAAAGACTATTACTTGCATTGCAAAAACTTCTAAGCTCCAATTTCTCATCATTCTATCTCTAAATTCACTTTTTGGGGTCTGAATCATCCCGACATAATACCATTTTGAGACGGAGGGTCACAAATTATTTCTTACACTCTTGCGTTTTGGGAATTTGAACTATGTTCCCAACGCGTACTCGGAAGCTCTTGCAGCGGTTGGGAACACGACGTCTGGATTTCCAAATATCAAGAGTGTGCATATTATGTATGGTTGAGGGAAATTGGCCCGAAGCACGTAAAGTGCTTGACACTTTCTTGGAATGAATTGTCACATTATCCTCACTTCATTTGGATATTTTCACCTAATGAGGTGAGGATAATAAATAAATATACTACGTGACCCAACGTCTCAAAACGGTATTAAGTCGTGATGCATCAGATGCTAAAAAGTCAAATAATAGTTAGACTGGTCAAAAATATTAAACGTTGGTATTTAGCACAGTAAAATATGATATTCCTTCTCCTCTATAAAGCAAACTAACTCAACTTAAGTCTGATATTTCTGGCTACAAATTCAATTTTCAGCACCTTAGTCATCCCGACTTAATATCGTTTTGAGACGAAGGGTCACATATCTAGTATGTACGCATTTTTCGAGAATTTGAGTGTAAAAAAGTCAAGTTCTGTGTTGGGTAGCTGTAACATTTCTGGAAAAAACATGAATATTTTTTTTTGGAGCTTTTTTTAAATAGCGCAATATCCACTAAATGTGCTCAAAGCGCTTTACAAGGGGTCCCTGGTCAACAGCAACATTTAACATTTAGGACGGGACATGACGCCTGTTAGGCGATGTTATAATTTTTCGGACATAGACAACGCTGTTCACGGCCAGGTACCCATTTTACACCTGAGTGCGGTGAGAGAATGTGAGTAAAGAGCCTTCTCCAAGGACAACTATGCGCCGAGCGAGGCTCGAACCCAGGACCTTCCGATCCGAAAGCGAGTGTCATACCAGTAGACCACATAGCCGCACGAATATGGTTCGTAAGGAATGTGCATCTGAGGTCTGTGGCCAACGTCACAAAACAAGATTTTGGTACAGCCCAACGTGCACGTAATATTTGTAGGTCTGATAACCCAATTCATTATTATGGGCTCATTGTCGTTATGGAAATTTCAAAAAAAATGATGCATAGTATTCTCCGTTAAAACACTATTAAACTTGGCCCATGATTGTGTTAGGTTGTCAGACCTGCTTTTATACACACACACACACACACACACACACTCATTATATATATATATATATATATATATATATATATATATATATATAAATTGTCACTCACATTATATATGGCCAAGACGTACGTTTCTGTGGCTTTCGTCCACGTCATCAGTCGGCATAACGTGGACGAAAGCCACAGAAAGGTACGTCTTGGCCATATATAATGTGAGTGACAATTTATATTTCTATATTAGCTCTAACCATCATTATCGAGCACTTTCGTCCCTACGAGTACCCACCAACACTCATATATATATATATATATATATATATATATATATATATATATATATATATAAATAAAACAACGTTAACAACGTTGTCTCTGTCCAAAAATGGTAATATTGCCTAATAGGCGTCATGTCCCGTCCTGCATGTTAAGTGTTGCTGTAGATCATGGACCCCTTGTAAAGCGCTTTGAGTACTTTTAGTAGATATATATGATATCTACTAAAAGTACTCAAAGCGCTTTACAAGGGGTCCATGATCTACAGCAACACTTAACATGCAGGACGGGACATGACGCCTATTAGGCAATATTACCATTTTTGGACAGAGACAACGTTGTTAACGGCCAGGTACCTAGGATTTCATAATATGTATGGATGTATGGATAGATAGATATAGACACACAAATTGATAGATGGATAGATAAATACAACCAAAGATTACATATTCCACTGTAATACCTTGTCCCGATAGTTGTCCGGCCTCGTAGACCGGCCCCGTAGAACGGAAAATTCCGTGGGTGACTCGTCCCGCTCTATAGATGTCACTGCCAGGTACTCATTTTACACATAAACTGTATTAACCAGACTATAAACGTCCAAGGTTACACATAGTTTTGTGTGTTGGTCCGGTATACTTCGGATGGCAATGTTGTGAGTTTCTTAGCCAAGCGCACTCTATCTACAGCCTCATTTCTCGATATTTAGATAAAGACAATATCAAATCATATTGCTTTGTTTCCTGTCTTTCCAGGTCTCATCCGACTACAAATTATTGACCGTTCCGTCCTGACCACCAGTAAGAAGGCAGTATTTTGAATGGCAAGGATTCACCCAGATTATTAGTTGCAATCGCTACACAAGGAAAGTAGACATCACTGCCGGCTGTCCGAAAGTCTGGGATCCTCTATCAAAAATGCCCTGGGAAAACAGGTGACAATAGATAATTCGACGTTGACGTCACTCGGGTCTTGGCTATTGTTTTTTATTTTTTATTTTTGCCATCAGCGTTTATGAGTAATACTCTTCAACAGTCGTAACGTCACTTCCTTCCTAATGACGCATGGTAACTTAGTAACTGGCTCTAAACTATCGGAACAATGGCGGACGCCAGTATGAAATATTTCTCCGGCGAGCATAAAAGCGTATCCAGAGGAAAAAGACCCCATAAATTTGATCATGTTTTGACTTTCACACATTCTGATCACAAGTCATATGAAAATTTCTAGCCAGCATGAAGAATAAAAAATAAGGATTTTCTTTGTTTAGAACCAAGATGGCCGCCGTTGCCGGGCGGCGTGACATCAGACTACTGAATCCAATTCTCACTAACTGTATTAATCTGACTATAAAAGATTATGGTTACACAAAATTTTGTCTGTTGGTCCGTTATACTTCCCGATGGCAATGTTGTGAGCTCCTTAGCTAAATGCATACTATCTATAGAAAAGGCTTCTTATGAAAAGAATCTGAACAAGACAAGTGTGTGTGTGTGTGTGTGTGTGTGTGTGTGTGTGTGAAAGGTGCCAGACATAAAAAGAAATGAAAAGTAATAGATAATAAAAGTAATAAAATAAAATAGAAAGCAAGAAAATAAATGCTTCCCAAAAATTCAGATTACCTAGGAGGGGATCGAACCTGAGACCTTCTGAAAACCGGTCAGACGTGCGACCATTAAACTGTGTAATAGCAGCATGTCTGACTGGTAATCAGAAGGTCTGAGGTTCAATCCCCAGTTGAGGTAGACTGATTTTTTGGGATGTTATTATTATTATTAATTTTTTTTTTGGTATTTTTCTTTCTTGCTTTGTCTGGCACCTTTTGTATACACACACACACACACACACACACACACACACACGCATTGATGTAGACAAACACACTCGTGAATGCGTGAGAGCAAATACAACACATACGCAACAAAAACACACACACACACACACTCTCTCTCTCTCTCTCTCCCTCTCTCTCTCTCTCTCTCTCTCTCACACACATACACACACACACACACACACACACACACACGCACACATAGCCAAAAGAAAGCAACGCCATTCATACCATCAACCAATAAAATCATCGCGAACAGTCGCGCGAATCTTTGGTGTGTCCAGTTGACGTGAGTAAAATTCGACCCGTTGAGATCACCCACCGTCCAATAGGCGATGTGACCACCGTTATATTATAGCTTGATACTGAAATCCAAAAGGACTGGCAGTTTGATGTCATTATTTGGTTTTTGCACCGCCTAGTGAGTTGTCGTTAGTAGAACTCATGGAAACAGGTTATTTCATTGGTTGAACTATTGAATACAACTCACGATTTGTTTTCTTTTGTGGCAAAAGACTGGCATTTTTTTGGGCAGTGTCAGGCCATAACTTTACGAAGGCCACGATTTGACACGGTTTGAGCGTGGCCTTTGGTTTGAGACGCGGGCAGTGCCTGGTCAGTTCCTTCATTAACTTAAACCCTGACACTAAGAATTATTTATAGATACTGTGCGCTTGGCTAGAAACTCACAACATCGCCATCCGGAAGTATAACGGACTAACAGACAAAACTATGTGTAACCTTGAACATTTATAGTATGGTTAATATAATTTAGTATAGATGCTGTGCACTTGGCTAAAAAACTCACAACATTGCCATCCGGATATATTATCACGGACCAGCACACAAAACTATGTGTAACATTTAACTTTTATAGTCTGGTTAATAGATTTTAGTGAGAATTACTCATAAAAGTGGATGGCAAAAAACAATAACAAAGTCATGAGTGATGTCATCTTCAATCTATCTATAGATAGTTCGAAGATGACGTCACTCAGGCCTTTGTTATTGTTTTTGCCATCCGCGTTTGTGAGTTGTTCTCACTAAACTGTATTAACCGGACTATAAAAGTTCATGGTTACACAGAGTTTGTGTGTTGGTCCGTTATACTTCCGGATGGCAATGTTGTGAACTCCTTGGCCAAGCGCATTCTCTCTATATTTGTCGCAGACAGGAATTCAGGAAAGTTCTGGATCTTCTGATGTAGTGCCTTGGTAATAGGATTCAATAGTGTGATGTCACGTCCGCCCAGCAACCAGCGGCTTGGTTCTAAACAAAAGAAAATCAGTACTTTTTATTCTTCATGCTAGATCAGAATGTATAAAAATCAAAACATAATCAGATTTATAATGTTTTTCTCCTCTGGATACACTTGTATGCTCGTCGGAGAAATATTTCATAA
>NC_088374.1:18688628-18706128 GCF_034508935.2 Berghia stephanieae | reverse complement strand
GATCAGGCGGAAAGGAACTTTGCGGTAGATGACTATCGTCTTATCCAAAGTATAGCAAGTAATTGCTATTGTCCGTTTTATGCTGTAGAAACGGGGATAAACTCCAGCTCTATGGGCCTTTTGGTTCTGAAAGATTAGAGAGAAGGATTACATGTCGTGTTGCGTGTAATCCATACACACACACACACACACACACACACACACACTATATATAGATAGAATGCGCTTGGCCAAGGAGTTCACAACATTGCCATCCGGAAGTATAACGGACCAACACACAAACTCTGTGTAACCATGAACTTTTATAGTCTGATTAATACAGTTTAGTGAGAACAACTCACAAACGCGGATGGCAAAAACAATAACAAAGGCCTGAGTGACGTCATCTGCAGACTATCTATAGCTGCTATAGATAGGATGCAGATGACGTCATTCAGGCCTTTGTTATTGTTTTTGCCATCCGCGTTTGTGAGTTGTTCTCACTAAACTGTATTAACCAGACTATAAAAGTTCATGGTTACACAGAGTTTGTGTGTTGGTCCGTTATACTTCCGGATGGCAATGTTGTGAACTCCTTGGCCAAGCGCATTCTATCTATATCCAGCTGGCGGATATGGTCAGCATAACATCAATACATTCATCGGACCTTTTGCTGATTCGTCATTGACGGAGTTTGGTCGAAGTTTTCCTAATCTGAATGATTCTGTAATCCGGTGAAATTGCTTGGAACGGAGGTGTTCGGATTATGTGAACTCGACTGTATTCTTCACATTTCCCTCGAAAACGACCTATCACGGATTCTGCCTCGGGACAGGACACAATAGGGTTCAACAGTCGTGACGTCACTTCTTTCGTAATGACGCATAGTAACTTAGTAACTGGTTCTAAACTATCGGAACAATGGCGGACGCCCTTATGAAATACTTCTCTGACGAGCATAAAAGTGTATCCAGAGGAGAAAAACATTATAATAAATCCGATCATGTTTTGACTTTTACACATTCTGATCACATGACACGTGAACAAGTTCTAGCCAGCATGGAAAATAAAAAGTACCGATTTTCTTTGTTTAGAACTAAGCTGCTGGTTGCTGGGCGGACGTGACATCAGACTATTCAATCTTCTCAACCAGTAGATTTTTGTCCAATCAAACATGGAGTTTGTGACACACCTTCAAACGGGGTCGGGCAAACACGGTTGTTTGTTAAGAAATTCACAGCATTGCCATCCGGAAGTATAAGGGACCAACACACAAAAATATTTGTAACATTGAACGCTTATAGTCTGGTTAATACAGTTTAGTGATAATTACGCATAAACGTGGATGGCAAAAAAACAATAACAAAGACCTGAGTGACGTCAACTTAATTCTATTTATAAACAATAACGTGAATGAAATCGACCTTCTCTCTGGTCGTTGTTATTGTTTTTATACCACCAAACGGGTGACAACTTATCACACTAGTTTCTCTTTCATATTATAAACGTTAAAGCTCAGATATAGTTTTCTGTGTTAGTTCAACTGATCAAGCGGTAGAACAGTGGGTATTTTACTTAGACACATATCGATAGCAAAACCTGTGTGTAGAGTGTTATGTTTACCAATCACAGCCAATGTTTACGACTGTCCGAGAAGCATGGTTATCTAAGTGTCTATAGATAGTATGCGCTTGGCTAAGAAGCTCACAACATTGCCATCCGGAAGTATAACGGACCAACACACAAAACTGAGTGTATCCATGAATGTTTATAATCAGGTTAATACAGTTCAGTGAGCGTTACTCATAAACGCGGATGGCAAAAAAACAATAACAAAGACCTGAGTGACGTCATCTTCGAACTATGTATAGATATAATGAAGTTGACGTCACTCGGGTCTTTGTTATTGTTTTTACCATCCGCGTTTATGAGTAATTCTCACTAAACTGTATTAACCAGACTATAAACGTTCACGGTTACACATATTTTTGTGTGTTGGTCCGTTCTACTTCCGGGTGGCACTGTTGTGAACTCCTTGGCCAAGCGCATTCTATCTATAAACGTTCACGGTTACACATAGTTTTGTGTGTTGGTCCGTTATACTTCCGGGTGGCACTGTTGTGAGCTTCTTAGCCAAGCACATACTATCTATAGACTTAAAAAACATATGCACAGACGCATGAAACTGACACAGTCACTGGTCTGCTCATGTGTTGAGGAGGATGGGGATGCAGAAAATATAGATAGTATCCGCTTGGTTAAGAAATCGTCAATTGTTATTCGGAAATATAACAGACCAACCCACAAAACTATCTGTAACCTTAAACGTTTATAGTCTGGTTAATACAGTTTAGTGACAATTACTCATAAACGCGGATGTCAACAAACGATAACAAAGACCCGAGTGACGTCAACTTGATTCTATCTATAAAGGGGGACGAGAAGAAAGAGGAACGGATTCAAAAGGCTGACAACTGACTGTGTTGGATTCGATGCCTTGCTCAGCGGTACGATGGGTCTCGTTTCGTCACCAAAGTCAAGCTATCAGTGACTTTTCACCATGGGTCAGGGTATCGGCCACAGACAATCAGTTTCCATCCCTCTCTCATCATTGCTTTTTTCACCCTGGGTTAGAGTATAGGCCACAGACAAACGGTTTTCATCCCTCTCTCATCATTGCCTTTTTCACCCTGGGTAAGGGTATAGGCCACAGACAAACAGTTTCCATCCCTCTCTCATCATTGCCTTTTTCACCCTGGGTCAGGGTATAGGCCACAGACAAACAGTTTCCATCCCTTTCTCATCATTGCCTTTTTCACCCTGGGTCAGGGTATAGGCCACAGACAAACAGTTTCCATCCCTTTCTCATCATTGCCTTTTTCACCCTGGGTCATGGTATTGGCCACAGACAAACAGTTTCCATCTCTCTCTCATCATTGTCTTTTTCACCCTGGGTCATGGTATAGGCCACTGACAAACAGTTTCCATCTCTTTCTCATCATTAATTTCCTGTATCACCCTGGGTCATGGTATAGGCCACAGACAAACCTCCCTATCTTGAGCTAACATTTTTTTAAAATATCTCGTTCAAGGTCTTATCACTTCTCTGTAAATTCTGTCATTGCAGAAACTTTTCGGTCACCCGAACTAAAAAAAAAAAAGGATTTGATTTGTCCACCTATATCTCTATAACAATTTGAGTTTTATAAATTTGACCAGAAAACCCGTCCTTCAAATATCGATCGATTTAAATGACCTTCATCTTGGCAAAAACGTTTTACACTTCCAATCAGCCCAGGACGAAATGTTTGGATTTCTCCACCAAACGTGATGCGATAACGACATGAGCGTTGGGAATAGGAAACAAAAATGTGGTGTCAAAATGCTGGTTCAAATCTCATTGGAAGTGTAAAATCATTCTTCCGGAGGATTGGATATATACATTGTGTAATTGCTCTTCTGGTTTCAGAGTGATGACATCTTATTTTCAAGTCTAAATAAAATACTGATCGTCAATGAAGATCATCCATCCTCGCTATTTTACATCCTGCAATCCTAAAAATCTGCCTGTACATCCTGGCACTAAAATTGTTATGTCACATTATGATTCAATATGTAACCTATTTATTATCGATCTTCCAAAGGACTGGTTACAAAAACACTTCCAATGATTTTGGAGCCGGAAGAAGAGAAAATGTGACGTCACTACTTTTCTTCCCTATTCAAAAATAAACAACACAATGTGACATTTTTTAATGTAAGCTTCAAGTTAATATACGAAAACAGATCAAATGGACGTTTCGGATTTTCTCTTTATCAACAAAACAGGATGAATGAATTAAACACTACAGACACAGTAGCAACGTTTACACTATTCCCTATTCAGAGGAAACCCGTTATGTCAGTCGTGATGATGAAATACATTCAGGGATGCATTCTTGGCTCAGGACGAAATATTCTTTGGATTTCTTCACCCGACTAGATGCGATAACTACACATAAGCGTTGGGAATCGGAAACAAAAGTGTGATGTCAAAATGCTGGTTCAAATCTCATTGGAAGTGTAAAGCCATTCTTCCCGAGGAATAGATACATACCTTGTGTAATTGATCTTCTGATTTCAGACTGATGGCATCTTATTGTCTAGTCTAAATCTATGCTGGTCGTCAATAAAGATCATCCATCCTCGCTCTTTGACGTCCCGTAATCCTTAGAATCTGCCTGTACATCCTGCTACTAAAATTGTTATGCCACATCTTGGCTCAGGACGAAATATTATTGGGATTTCTTCACCCGACGGGATGCAATAACTGCACATGCGTTGGCGCTTGCGCATAGACGTGAATGTTATTCTGTTTGTTTGTTTGTTTATTTTTTTTCATGAATAAATCATTATAAAACTTACATTCTGGCTATTTATTTCGTTTGTGATATGTATGAGGACTGCCTCCCAATATATTGTTCACTCACTCACTCACTCAATTCCATGACAGGATGGTCGTCGGGGGGACATGCGTGAAGCAGAAGTTACAGTCTTCCTCCATACCTGCCTGTTGCTAGCCCGATGTAGCATCTCCGGAACCGACATCTCTGTCCATTCTTTTATATTGTCCAGCCACATCTTTTGGCGCCCTCTTCTGTGCTGGCCTTCGACTATGCCCTGTAGGACTCTCCAGCTCAGGCTATCGTGTCGAGTATGGTGTCCAAACCAAGACAGTATTTTGCGCTTCACAGTCACTAGATGAGTTTCTTGTGGGCCTGCCCGAGATTCTAATTCTTCCAGGACGTCTTCGTTTGTGCGATGCTCCGTATATGACATGCGTAGCAGTCTTCTATAGCACTTGCGGTCTTGTATTTTTCAGAAATATCAAAGTAGTGCTTCAGAGCCGTGATGCCCATGGAGTCGAAGTTTATCCGTAGCCATCGTAAACTTATAGCCTGATACTGACCCAAAAAATGACGTCAAAATGCCAGTCTTTGTCACAAAAGTAAAAAAAATCGTGAGTTGTATTCAATATTTCAACCAATGGGACCACTTGTTTCCATGAGCTCTACTAACGACAACTCACCAGATGCTACACAAACCTAAATAATGACGTTAAACTGCCAGTCCTAGAGGGTTCTAGTGTCAGGCTATATATTAACGATGGCTACGGCCTGACACTAGAACCCTCTGGGACTGGCAGCTTTTTTAGGTTTGTGTAGCGTCTAGTGATCGACAAATGGATGATGCCAAGTCTGCAAAGATAGATCATCATCAAGCCCTACTGCAACCTCCTCGTGGTGTCGAACGGTAACAGGTCAAGCTGGCCAACTGCAGAGGGCGACAAGAATAGGCAATGGCAAACCATTCTTGTAACTTTGCCGAGTTAACTGCATGAATAAGTCCAAAAAGTTAAACGGTGACAGCGTAAAGGGGAGCATGTTTTCACGGAAGACTGCTGCCTCGCTCGGTTGGGAGCGTGATGTTCGTCAGGTCACACCGAACCGTCAGCCAGTTACTAGGCGAAATAAATTTAACAAATGTGACAAAACCAAAATTGGGACATGGAATGTCAGGACCTGTGCCCAAAAAGGAAAACTAAACAACATTCTGAAAGAAATGAAACGGCTCCAAATAAATATTCTTGGCCTGGCAGAGATGAGATGGAAAGAGCAGGGAACCATGTCAAAACAAGAAAACAACATGACATATAAGATCATATGGAGTGGTGGAACCTCTTTCCAAAAAGGAGTAGGGATGATCTTAGACCAAAAATCAACCAAATTTTACAAAGGGCACGTAGCAATCTCAGACAGAGTTTTGCTGGTTAAGCTAAGAGGACCTGTAGTTGACACCAATATTATTCAAGTTTATGCACCAACAGAAGAGGCGACAGATGCAGATATGACAGAGTTTTACCATTCACTAGACAAAGCAAAACGAATGTGTAAATCACAAGAAGTCCTTATGGTAATGGGGGACCTAAATGCTAAGATTGGCAGAGGCAGAGATGGTGACATAATCGGACCACATGGACTCGGAGACAGAAATGAACGAGGAAACATCTGGGCAGATTGGTGTAGAACAAATAAATTAATGATTTCAAACACCTGGTTTCAACAACACCCAAGAAGAACCTGGACATGGCAATCACCAGGGGACAGAGCAAGGAACCAGATAGACTTTATAGCAGTATCATCAAGATTCAGAAATGGCATATTAAATTGCAAAACCTACCCAGGCGCCGATGTAGACAGTGACCATGTCCCAGTTGTTTGTACAATAAGGATAAAGTTTAAAGCTATTCAGAGAACAGCTGGTAGAATAAAGAGGGATTACTGGTTATGCAAAGACAATGGCATACAAACAAAAATGAGAGAAGAATTTGAAAATGCACTCATGATACAAAGCCAAAGTGAACCTGATAATGAAAAATGTGAAAAACAATTTGATATATTCCAAAAGTGTGTCAAAGCAACTGCAGAAAAGCATTTACCAATAGCTCAAATAAACAGCAAAAAGGAATGGATGACAAATGAAATTCTAAACCTATTTGAAGAAAGACGAAAATGCAACAGAGGGTCTGCAGAATACCAAACATTGAACAACCACATTAAATCCAAATGCATCGAGGCACACGAGAACTATCTAGACTGGAAATGCTGCGAAATCGAAAGAGAATACAAACCCAACCCCCAACAAGCTCACCAAAGAATAAAAGAACTATCAGGGAAAAGGAAAAGCAAAGCAGCAGGAAGTTGTATCCAAAACAAACAAGGGGAACTGCTATTTGAAGAACAACATATAGAAAGCCGATGGGTAGAATACATAGGCGAACTGTACAATGATCCAAATAGAAATGAACCACCACTGAAATTCAAAGAACCATTAAGCGGACCAAACATCACCAAAAGTGAAATTGAACATGCCATGGAACGAATGAGGGATGGTAAAGCAACAGGCCCTGATGAAATATCTGTAGAGGTATTAAAAAGCCTAGGAGATCTGGCAATTGATGAACTTCACATATTATTCAACAATATATACAATACTGGGAAAATTCCAGAAGATCTCTGTAACTCTATTTTTATAGCAATACCAAAGAAAGCAGGTGCAGTCAGATGCGAAAATTTTAGAACTATAAGTTTAATAAGCCACATCAACAAAATACTGTTGCGTATAATTATCAACAGGCTAAGGAATAAGATTAACCCCGAAATCGCAGAAGAACAATATGGATTCCAACCTGACAGAGGGACAAGGAACGCAATATACCTCCTCCGTGTTTTAAGTGAAAGAGCTATACAGGTTCAGACCCCACTATACCTCTGTTTTGTCGACTACAAAAAAGCTTTTGATAGAGTATGCCACGAAGAAATACTAAAACAACTGCACTCCATTGGCGCTGATGAGAAAGACCTCAGACTCATGCAAACATTATACTACACCCAGCAGGCATCTATCAAAATCGGAAACTCTACAGGAAATTCCATTCCTATTAAGAAAGGAGTCCGTCAAGGGTGTGTTGCCTCACCAGATCTGTTTAATCTATACCAAGAAACAATCATGAGGGGCATAAATAATATGGAGGGAATAAAAGTGGGAGGTCACAACATAAATAATATAAGATACGCAGACGATACGGTACTCATTGCAACATCAGAAATCCAACTTCAAAAGATTGTTGACAAAGTGGTAGTAGATAGTGAAGCCAAGGGAATGGAAGTGAATATCACCAAAACGGAATGCATGGTAATACAGAAAAACCCCGAAAACAACAACACCTGCAATATAACGATTCACGGCGAGCAACTTACCAACGTAGAAAGTTTTAAATACCTAGGTTCAATAGTGACAACAGATGGAAGATGTAACCGAGACATACGAGCAAGAATAACTCAAGCCAAACAGGCCTTCATGGACCTGGGAAACATTTTGAAAAACAAACAGATGTCGTTCGGGATTAGATTCCGAGTCTTGAAGTGCTACGTGTGGCCAATCTTGTTATACGGATGCGAAAGCTGGACTACAAATGCAGAAACACAAAAGAACATTGAAGCTTTTGAAATGTGGTGCTTGAGAAGGATGCAGAGAATATCGTATACTGCACACAAAACGAACGAAGAAGTGCTAAAACAAACATACCAACAAAGGAAACTAATGCCCTTAATAGTGGATCGACAACTATCCTTTTTCGGACACATAGTAAGGAAAGATAAGAATGAATACCTGGCAAGTTGTGGAAAAATACCTGGTAAACGCGCCCGGGGGAGACAAAGAAAAACACTCATAGACCAACTGAAGGGCTTCACCAGCCTAACAATCCAAGAGCTGTTTGAAAAGGCAAGAGACAGGGAGGAATGGAGAGAGATAATTCATGCAGTATCCGAAGCCTGGACCAGGCATGGAACCTAGAAGAAGAAGTAGCGTCTAGTGAGTTGTCGTTAGTAGATCTCAAGGGAACAAGTTATTTCATTGGTTGAACTATTGAATACAACTCACGATTTGTTTTCTTTTGTGGCAAAAGACTGGCATTTTGACGTCAATTTTTGGTCAGTATCAGGCTATAAGTTAACGATGGCTACGGTTTATCCCGGTTTCTATAGATAGTATGCGCTTGGCCAATGATTTCACAACATTGCCATCCGGAAGTATAACGGACCAACACACAAACTCTGTGTAACCATGAACTTTTATAGTCGGGTTAATACAGTTTAGTGAGAACAACTCACAAACGCGGATGGCAAAAAAATAACAAAGGCCTGAGTGACTTCATCTGCATACTATCTATAGATAGAATGCGCCTGGCCAAGGAGTTCACAACATTGCCATCCGGAAATATAACGGACCAACACACAAACTCTGTGTAACCATGAACTTTTATAGTCGGGTTAATACAGTTTAGTGAGAACAACTCACAAACGCGGATGGCAAAAACAATAACAAAGGCCTGAGTGACTTCATCTGCATACTATCTATAGCAGCTATAGATAGTCTGCAGATGACGTCACTCAGGCCTTTGTTATTGCTTTTTGCCATCCGCGTTTATGAGTAATGCTCACTGAACTGTATTAACCCGACTATAAACGTTCATGAATACACACAGTTTTGTGTGTTGGTCCGTTACACTTCCGGATGGCAATGTTATGAGCTTCTTAGCCAAGCGCATACTATCTATAGCAGCTATATTTTTTATATCCTAAAAACTACGAACTTTAAAAAAATTTTAGGTAGGCAGGGCTGTACTTGACCAAATTGCCGTAATTTTTAGAAAATTTTTGATGGCAGTGTAAAATGCCGTGGTCAAACGCTAGTCTGAGGTAGACATTCTGACAAGGTCTTCTGTATCGACGTATACATATAGATAGTATGCGCTTGGCTAAGAAGCTCATAACATTGTCATCCGGAAGTAAAAATGACCAACACACAAAACTGTGTGTATCCATGAACGTTTATAGTCGGGTTAATTCAGTTCAGTGAGCATTACTCATAAACGCGGATGGCAAAAAACAATAACAAAGACCTGAGTGACGTCATCTTCGAACTATCTATATACAGGTCTGACATCCTCACCCACTAATGGGCTAATGGGCCCAGTTTAACATTTGTAATGGACAAAATTTTGCGTCAATTTTTTTTTTGAGATTTCCATTACAACAATGAGCCCAAAAGGAATTGGGTTATCAGACCTGCAAAATAAGTGCACGTTGGCACGAAACAGTGCCAGGCACAGAAAAAAAAATAACACCAAAACATCAGCAGGTCTCGACTAAGAATCGAAACACAGACCTTCAGTTCAGGTTACAGACCAGACTTGCTGACCATATCGTTTGTTTTGCTTCTATTATTTATTCATTTATTTATTTATTTATTTATTTATTTATTTATTTATTTATTCTTTCATTTATTTATTTATTTATTTATTTATTTATTTATTTATTTATTTATTTATTTATTTATTTATTTATTTATTTATTTATTTATTCTTTCATTTATTTATTTATTTATTTATTTATTTATTTATTTATTTATTTATTTATTTATTTATTTATTCTTTCATTTATTTATTTATTTATTTATTTATTTATTTATTTATTTATTTATTCTTTCATTTATTTATTTATTTATTTATTTATTTATTTATTATTATTTATTTATTTATTTAATTATTTATTCATTTATTTATTTATTTATTTATTTATTTATTTATTTATTTATTCTTTCATTTATTTATTTATTGATTGATTCTGAGTAAAAAACTTATCTTTTAACAAATTTAACTGGCGTACTCTTGAAAACTCGTAATTTAAAATTTGGCCAGAAAACTCGTCCTTCGAATGTCGATCGATTTAAATGACCCTTGTCCTGGCAAAAAACTTTGAAAATCTGGGACGATGAAAGACTTCGCGAAGTCCTAGGTTTGAGAGTTTTTGTCGAGATGAGAGTCATTTAAATCGATCGATATTTGAAGGACGAGTTTTGTGGCCAAGTTTATAAATACGTGTTTTGTTGGGGTTTTTTTCCCCAGAAACTGCAGTGACCTTGTTCAATGATTTATACAAATGTGACCCTCCGTCTCAAAACGGTATTATGTCGGGATGATTCAGACCCCAAAAAGTGAATTTAGAGATAGAATGATGAGAAATTGGAGCTTAGAAGTTTTTGCAATGCAAGAAATAGTATTTGTACTCCACCATAACGTACAGAAATTAAACCCAAGTTGGATATTTGTGGCTTTGAATTAAATTTCCCTTACCGAGTGGATCCCGACATAATACCGCTTTGATACGGTGGGTCACAAATAGGTTTTAAATACAAAATCCATAAATAGCTTATTATGTATCCTTTACACATCCTTGAATATGAAAAACCAAAGTGCACGTTTTTGCAGGTCTGATAACCGAATTCATTTTGGGCTTATTGTTGCAATGGAAAACTTTTTAAATGATGCAAATAATTCTCAATTACAACAATGTTAAACTTGGCCTATAATTGCATTAGGATGCCAGACCTGCATATATGTACACGTCGGGGAAAACCCTTTCAATATGGCAATGAAAAGACGAAAACAACTGGAATGGACTACTGAAAGGATTGAAAATTGTTCATGTTTGACGAAATTATAAATGTACAAAAAGCTAATAGTAAAATGAAATGTTTGGGGTTTTTTTTTTAGCTTTTTCATAGCGCAATATCCACTAAATATGAGCTCGAAGCGCTTTACAAGGGGTCCCTGACCAACAGCAACATTTAACATTTAGGACAGGATATGACGCCTGTTAGGCGATGTTATAATTTTTAGGACAGAGACAAGGCTGTTAACGGCCAGGTACTCATTTTACACCTGAGTACGGTGAGAGAATGTGAGAAAAGAACCTTTGACAAGGACTCAACCATGCGCCTAGCGAGGCTCGAACCTAGGACCTTCCGATCCGAAAGCGAGTGTCATCCACAAGACCACATAGCCGCACGTAATAGGAAGAGTTGAATTAATGATTGTTTCGTTCAAATACTAAACCGGGTCGCCTGTCAACGTTTGACACGAATCTATAGACTTTCGGCCACACCCAAGATGATACCGTTGGTGATGCTACGTTCCTGGATTCAAGACTAAAGAACGGTATTGGTCCCTGGTTTGAAGAATCCACTTCTGGTTGTTGTGATTGGAGCATGCACAAAGGTCAATGGTTGGGGTGACAGGGTTCTTGGTCAGGCAGAGGCTCGTGTCTTTGTGGACGAGCTGTTGGTTCTGGGGGATAGAGAGAGAGAGAGAGAGAGGGGGAGATAGAGAGGGAGAGAGAGAGAGAGAGGGGGAGAGAGAGAGAGATATCAGTGGTGGTGGTGGTGGTGATGATGATGATGATGATGATGATGATGATGATGATGATGACGACGACGACGACGATGATGATGATGATGATGATGATGATGATGATGATGATGATGATGATGAAAAGTATGATGATAACGACGACGACAACGATGATGATGATGACGATGATGAGATGATGATGACGACCATCGTCATGATAATGAATATCGTCGTCGTGCATCCAGAAGTTAAACGTTTGATATTCTACCTCCTCATTTACACAATAACTACAACAACGTCGTTTCCTCTCTGCTATATTGATGCTATGTGGTTGGGTAAAATGCTCACAACATCCGCCAGCCGGAGATACCGTACCAACACACAAAACTAGACCCAGCCTTAAAAGTTAATAGTCTGATTGATAGAATTGTGTGAGAGCTAATAATAACAATGGCTGTCAAAAGCCATAACAGAGAGCTCAGAGACGTCAGTTTCATTCCATCTATAGTGCATTTTATAGATAACCTCATGGAAATTCGTGGCTCAGTGGTACCTGTCTTTGTTTCATACCCCAAAGGTACTGAGTTCGATCACCCGCCGCACTGAGCAAGTACCCTCGCCCTAGCTCACTTTGCGGCCCTGCACTGCAGCTGATGCCTGGGTAATTCCAGTCTTACCATGGAATAGACCCAAAAAGAAAATGTTCACCTTCGAGATGAATAAAGGAATTTTTTAAAACTACTGAATACAGGCTGATATATCTTCGAGGTGTCTGTATCTGTATCTGTATGGTTGACGCTGAAGAAACATATGGTCTGGTTGAATTTCAGCGGCGTCCTCATAGGGCGCGGGCCCATGTCGGGCCTTGAAATCGTTTAGGTGTGGTGCCATGATGACCAGTTCATCCAGCCCATTCCACTCCGAGATAGTTCTAATGAAGAAAGAATTTCTGTAGTTTTGTGTTCTTGTCTGTGGGATTTTGAAGCAGTTCGAATTGTTTGTGGCGTATCTGTCAATGGGGTTTTCGGTTATGTGGTTGGCGAAAGTGAGTGCTCGGATTTTTCTTTTGTTTGGTCGTGGCGTGAAAAAGGAGTCTGCCTTTATTGATGGTATTTGATCTGTTATTATCTTGAACATAAATGACAGACGGGTTTCTTTTCTTCTTTGTTGGAGGCTTATGAGATTTCTTTCTTCTAACATTTTTGTCATGCATCCTGGGGTTCTGCTCTTATAGTTCCCAGTTATGAACCGGGCGCCTTGTCTCTGGACTCTCTCAAGTTTTTGAATATCCTCTTTCAGGTAGGGGTCCCAGGCAACTGCTCCGTATTCCAATTGTGATCTCACAAGTGCGAGGTAGGCGTTTTGTTTGCATGACGTTGGGGCGTGGCTAAGATTTCGGCGGAGAAACGCGAGGGTGCAGCTTGCCTTTTGGGTTATTTTGTTAATGTGTTTCCCCCATTTCAAGTCCTTTGAGAAGGTGATGCCAAGGTATGGGTTATTGTCGACTTGTTTCTGGACGGTGTTATTTAAATTGTAGGTCTCGTTGTACTTTTTAGCTGTGCTGAGGATGTAGAATTTGTTTGCGTTAAATTTCATTCCCCAATCATTCGCTCACTGTTCGAGACTATTCAAGTCCTCTTGTAGCAATTTTTGATCATTTGCAGATTTTATTGGTCGGTATATTAGACAGTCATCGGCAAATAACCTAATCTGAGATTTTACTCGTAGAGGTAGGTCATTGATGAAACAAAGAAATAGTATGGGTCCTAGCACCGTTCCCTGTGGTACTCCTGATATGACTGGACATTCATCCGATGACGTGCCGTCTAGGACTACTTTCATGGTACGTTTTGTGAGGAAATTACAAAGCCATGTGTGTAAAGAGGCACGAATTCCGTAATTTTCTCGTTTCTGCAGGAGTTTTTGGTGGGGCACAGTATCAAATGCTTTGGAAAAGTCGAGGATGCCGATGTCTGCCTGAGTGTTGGCATTCTGGAGTCTCAACAAGTCGTTAATAGCTATTAGGAGTTGGCTTTCACATGAGTATCCTTTGCGAAACCCGTGGTTCAGGTCAGTTAGGATGTCATTGTTCTCAAAGTGGTTCATCATGTTCTTACAGATTATATGTTCTTATAGTTTGGATATTACAGACGTCAGTGAGATTGGACGGTAGTTCTCTGCTCTATTTTTGTTGCCTTTTTTGAATACAGGTGCGATGTTTGCCTTCAGCCAGTCAATAGGGAGCATCCCGGTGTCGACCGATTTTTGGAAAATTGTGCATAATGAGGGGGCCAAACTCTCAGCACACTCCTTTAGTACTGTGTTGGGGATGTTATCTGGACCCGACGCCTTAGATGGATCGACGTTTTTCAGCAACTTTTCAACTCCTGAGATGTTTATATTGATATTAGTAAGAGATTGGTCACACCTATGTGATGTCGGTGGGATGGTTGTATCGTGTGGATCATGGGGGGGGGGGGGGGGGGGGGGGTAATGACAGATTTAAATTGATCCAAGAGGATCGTTGCTTTATCCTTCCCCTTAATGTACAGGGTTTCATTTTCTTTCAATGGGGCTACACCAATGGAATCGTTTTTCTTGCTTTTTATGTAGTTCCAAAATGGCTTGGTATTGTTTGTTTCAAGTCCTTTTTCTATGACATTGTTAATGTGCGTCCATTCTGCTCGCCTTATTTCACGCCTACTTTGACGCTGCAACGATTTGTATGTATCCCAGGTTCCGCTCAGTTTAGCCCGCTTGAATGCTTTTGATTTGCGTCTTAGTAGTGCTCGTATTTTCCTGTTCATCCACGGCGGCGTTCTTGTATTTTTATGTACTTTTTGTGAATTGACTCCTTGATTGCACTGAGTAGGCAGGACTGAAAATGGCTCCACATTTCATTTACATCCATACCGTTTTTGTGCTGTTCTGGGATCTCTGATGACAACCCTCGATTCGTTTTCGTAGTGCGGCCCAGTTGGCCTTTTTGAAAAGGTATCGTGTTTTGGGGGGTTGGTTCATATAAATGGGGTTTAGTGTGGTTTCAGTAACAACGCAGGCATGATCTGATATTCCTGGTTGTGATGTTGTTGAATGGATCAGTGATGGATGGGATACGAAAACAAGATCTAAAATATTGTCACCGCGTGTGCATTCTTCGTGAATTTGTGTGAGGTGCTCTCCTGCTGTAATGTCGATGAGGCTTTGTTGTATTGCACGTTGTGGGGAGACAGATAACGTTTTTGAGCCGTCCCAGTTTATATCAGGACAGTTAAAGTCTCCTGTTAGAATCATTTGGTTTGGACTTTTATCTGAGTTGATTATTTCAAGCGATTTTTGCAGTTCTACGATGTCAGTTTCGTTTCGATGGGGCATGTAGAACGATCCAACAAGGATGTTTTTATAACCTTGGATTTTAACGCTTACCCAAATTATCTCACAGTCAGTTTTGAACTTTGTTTGCTCACAGCCTGTGAGCTTTCTATCAACGAGTATGAATACTCCACCTCCCGGTCGCCTGGTCTCATCGTCTTCATTTTCACTTCCTTCATCTTCTGTCTCTTCTCTAGGTAGTTTTCTGTCATTTAGGAATACCTCGTATTCTTTGGGGAAGATTTCACAGGACGTAATATTGTCATTTAGTCACGAGTCTTGTCCACAGACAATGTCTGGTTCATGTTGTTCAATGAGTTTATATAATTCAGCTCTTTTGTGTACAATGCTGCGACAGTTCACTGTTAGAATTTTTAGATTGTTATTAGTAGAATTTAAATTATTGCATTTTAATTTGACTGAGTTGTTTTTGATGTTTTCTTTGGCTTCTATTTGTTTTTGTTTTTGTTTCCTTCCACCTTTATTTCCTCATTTTGTTATTTTTCTGTATGCCTTGAATAATTTAATAGATCTCAAAAGGTTCACTATTTCTAAATTCGGTGTATTATTAATTGTGTGTCGTATTGTACATAGGTGTTGGGGTGAATACTTATAACAATAATTAGGTGTTGTCATTCTCGGTGTTAATCGTCGACCGTTGTAATACGATCGATTAAAATAGCTCACTGTTTTTTCCTTAAAATCGTAAAACGTCAACAACAATGGTCTTAATAGATGATAAAATCCTTGCAAAAATTTTATAAAACTTAAAAGTATTGCTAAATTAATTGTTTAAAATCCACGAATTTTCGTCAAAAGCAGCACAAAGTCATACGAAATCCTCTGAATATGAAATATAATTCGTCCTGTATAGAAATAACACTTAAAACAGCCGTAAAATGAAGTAATTTTAAGAGCTCTGTGAAAAGCAGCAGCCTTCCAGCGCTGAACACATTACAAATACAAATGGTGTAACAGCCATTAGAATTATACATTTTGCTTACCTTGTCATAATGAAAAACTACTGAATACCGGCTGAGATAATCTCGAGGTCATGCAGCCATTAGAATTATACAATTTTGCTTACTAAACTACTGAATCTAGTCTGACATAATCTCGAGGTATGGCTAGTCATTAGAATTATACATTTTGCTTACCTTATCATAATGAAAAACTGATGAACACAGGCTGAGATAATCTCGAAGAATGCCAGCCATTAGAATTATACATTTTGCTTACCTTATCTTAATGAAAAACTGCTGAATACCGGCTGACATAATCTACAGGTATGGCTAGCATTACAATTATACATTTTGCTTACCTTATCATAATGAAAAACTACTGAATACAGGCTGACAGATCATCTAGGTATGGCTAGCATTAGAATTATACATTTTGCTTACCTTATCATAATGAAAAACTGCTGAATACCGGCTGACATAATCTACAGGTATGGCTAGCATTACAATTATACATTTTGCTTACCTTATCATAATGAAAAACTGCTGAATACCGGCTGACATAATCTACAGGTATGGCTAGCATTAGAATTATACATTTTGCTTACCTTATCATAATGAAAAACTGCTGAATACCGGCTGACATAATCTACAGGTATGGCTAGCATTAGAATTATACATTTTGCTTACCTTATCATAATGAAAATCTGCTGAATACTGGCTGACATAATTTACAGGTATCGAGGTTATTAGAAGAATAGGAGCTGGTCTCGGTGTTGACTGTGTTGTCATGGTGATTGACGTCATCTTTTGTGAACTGGATTTGTCTGAGGTCGCATTGTTTGTCGCCATGGTGACTGACGACGTCATACTGACAGAGCTCAACTTGTGTGACGTCATATTAAATGACGGTGTCATCATGCAAGACATCAAATAGTCCAAGAACATTTCGGGTGTCTGGTTTCTGTCGTTCCCCAATAGACGCATCTCTTTTAACTTTCTTATCACCCTCTCGTGATTGTCCCGTAGAAATTTGACGCTTGACTTTGTATCGACGCTTAGCATATTGTTTCCGTTAACAAGATGTCCACCCGTTGTTAGCTTCCATATCTGGTTTATATAATGAAAGGGAGGTGGGGGGGGGGGGAGAGAAAAAGATTAATGAACACTGTAGTCCTTCAGAGACCTATAGGGAATGAGATTAGCGGAAGAGTAGCGTCCCTTGATTGGCCGTCACATTACAGAGAGAACGTCAATTTGGTTTTGAAGTGTCTCAGGCCGCTTTCACCGGAAGCGAGGACGAGAGACGCATGCGCACAACCAACATGACGTGCTCTCTCTAATATCTTTTCCACCGGTGACGTCACAGACTATGGGTGACGTCCAGTCAAGGGAC
>NC_088374.1:18673628-18683628 GCF_034508935.2 Berghia stephanieae | reverse complement strand
CCAAGGACTCAACTATGCGCCGAGCGCGAGGCTCGAACCCAGGACCTTCCGATCCGAGGGCGAGTGTCATACCACTAGACCACATATCCTCATATTAAAAAACACTAGAGCACTTATATGGCGAAATATCCACTAAACGTGCTAAAAGCGCTTTACGGGGAGGGGGGGGGGGTCTCTGGCAAATAGCAACATGATGCCCGTTAGGCGATAAAACAAGTTGTGTTTTTATTTCGACAAAGACTCCACTTTTCACGGCCATGTACTCATTTTACAACTGAGTACGGTGAGAAAATTTGAGTAAAGAGACTTTTCCAGGGACTTAATTAATTGTGCGCCGCGCGCGCAGAGTGGGATTCGAACCCTGGACCTTCCTATCGGAAGACGAGTGGCATACGACTAGACCACATTGCATGACAAATATTATTATCTTACCAGTCCAAAATATTTCCCCATTGGATCCATTTCCTCTTTCAATTTATGATTCACGTGATCCAAATACCACCGGAAGTCGTGGCACTGGAGACTTTCACGAAGACGCATCTGATTGGTCAAATTACCGGGGTCTACCTGTTGATAAGAAATGGAAGGTTTATTTATTTTTTTAAAAAAATAATAATAATAGATTACGCTATGTCTCAGTAAGGTCCTGGGTTTGAGCCTCGCTCGGCGCATAGTTGAGTCCTTGGAAAAGGCTCTTTACTCACATTCTCTCACCGTACTCAGGTGTAAAATGAGTACCTGGCCGTTAACATCGTTGTCTTTGTCCGAAAAATTGTAATATCGCCTGACAGGCGTCATGTCCCGTCCTACATGTTAAATGTTGCTGTTGACCAGGGACCCCTTGTAAAGCCCTTTGAGCACATTTTAGTGGATATTGCGCTATACAAAAGCTCAATTTTAATTTAATTTATGTAGAGCAATATCCACTCCGTGCTCAAAGGGCTTTACAAGGGGTCTTAATAGTCTCACCAAATTATTTGCCAGTTTTTCGTAGTATAAATGTTTGTATTCATCCATCCAAACTCTCTCTCTCTCTCCCTCTCTCCGTGTCTCTCTCTCTCTCTCTCTCTCTCTCTCTCACCCCCCCCCCCCCCTCCCTTTCTGTTTTTTTTTTCTTTATAAATGGTCTCACCAGATGATATGCCAGTTTTTCGTAGTAAAAATGTTTGTATTCGTCCATCCAAACTCTCTCTCTCTCTCTCTCTCTCTCTCTCTCTCTCTCTCTCTCTCTCTCTCTCTCACCCCCCCCCCCCTCCCTTTCTGTTTTTTTTTTCTTTATAAATGGTCTCACCAAATGATATGCCAGTTTTTCGTAGTAAAAATGTTTGTATTCATCCATCCAAACCTCTGCTACTCTCTGTCTATTCCTTTGTCTCGTCTGCTTGTCATGGGGAAGACTGGTCCCGAACACGTGACCGATGTGGGAGCAGGTGGAAAGAAGGAGGGACCCGCCGCACATCCATGTTTGGGAATGGACGGAAAAGGGAAAAAGTAAACAATGGAAAATTGGTGATACATTTGATGCATTCTCTTAGTCATCTCTCTCTTTCTATCTCTCTCTCTCTCTCTCTCTCTCTCTCTCTCTCTCTCTCTCTCTCTCTCTCTCGCTCTCTCTCTCTCTCTCTAACATACACAAACACACACAAACACACATAAACACACACACACACACACAGAGAGAGAGAGAGAGAGAGAGAGAGAGAGAGAGAGAGAGAGACAGAGAATGACAAACAGCAGGTGCTATGTATAGTTCTAATTGTTACATGTTGCTAATGGCCAGGGACCGTTTGTAAAGCGCTTTGAGCACATTTGGTGGATATTGCGCTATATAAAACCTGTAGTTTTCATTCTATCTATAAACCCATTTCCTGGATGCTCAATTATGCGCTGCTCGTGACTCGAACCCAGGACTTTCCGATCCGAAAGCGCGTTTGTCATACCACTAGATCACATCGTCTCACAAGTATGGCTGGAGATAAAGATAAAGGGAGTAAATCTGACTCATGAAAGAACAACACAAAACAAACGACGTTATTGAAGAATACGAGACAGCAATAGTGTTATTAGTGGTCCCCTACTTCCGCTATTACAAATTTTCCCCTATATTATTATGACAATCTAAATATAAATATATATATGACCCGTCGTCTCAAAACGGTATAATGTCGGGATGGACCAGATACTAAAAAGCCAAATTAACGTCAAACTGGTCAAAATTATTAAACGTCGGTATTTAGCACAGTAAAATATGATATTCCTTCTCCTCTATAAAACAAACTAACTCAACTTAAGTCTGATATTTCTGGCTACAAATTCAATTTTCAGCACCTTAGTCATCCCGACTTAATACCGTTTTGCGACGAAGGGTCACATATGTATTTTGTGTTTACTCGAAAAAGGCCAAAGGCCGAAACGTCGTTTGTTTTGTGTTGTTCATTCATGAATCAGATTTACTCCCTTTATCTTTCTCTCCATTTTATTGACTCATTTTGGCACCTCGAGTTATTCATCCTAGACTCATCACAACACGACCAAACAGCCAGCACCCAGCAAAATCAAGAACCATCTCTTCCAATACACCTCCATACCAACAAAGACCTCTCTCAACTAAAACTACTGGCACAGGACAGAGAGAAATGGAGAACCATCTCTATAGAAATCGTTAGATCCACTTGAACAAAAACAGTTCACGACAAGCGCCATTAGGACTGCGACGCCTTAATTTAATTTAAGTTATTCATCCAACAAGTAACTACTTATTTTGAAGGAGAACTCGATGTTCTCACCACCCCAGACTTGAATGCCTGGGTCGTAGTCACCCATTCTATAAAACCAACTCCTGGATACAGCATACAATCCGCCGGGCATAGTGGGAGACCTGGAAAAGATGTGTGTGTGTGTCTGTGTGTAGACATTGTTAACTTATAGCATGACACTGTGTGTAGACATTGTTAACTTATAGCATGACACTGTGTGTAGACATTGTTAACTTATAGCATGACACTGTGTGTAGACATTGTTAACTTATAGCATGACACTGTGTGTAGACATTGTTAACTTATAGCACGACACTGTGTGTAGACATTGTTAACTTATAGCATGACACTGTGTGTAGACATTGTTAACTTATAGCATGACACTGTGTGAAGACATTGTTAACTTATAGCATGACACTGTGTGTAGACATTGTTAACTTATAGCATGACACTGTGTGTAGACATTGTTAACTTATAGCATGACACTGTGTGTAGACATTGTTAACTTATAGCATGACACTGTGTGTAGACATTGTTAACTTATAGCATGACACTGACCAAAATATGACGTCAAAATGCCAGTCTTTAGCCACAAAAGAAAACAAATCGTGAGTTGTAATCAATAGTTCAACCAATGGGACCACTTGTTTCCATGAGCACTACTAACAACAACTCACTAGGCGGTGCAAAAACCAAATAATGACGTCAAAATCCCAGTCATTTTGGGTTTCTGTGTCAGGCTATAACATAACGATGGCTACGATCTGTGTCAAGAGAAATTGGATTCAATAGTGTGATGTCACGTCGCCCGGCAACGGCGAGCAGCCTGGTTCTAAACAAAGAAGATATGTACTTTTTATTCTTCATGCTGGTTAGAAGTTTTTTCCACGAGGCCTACGAGATGCTTAGAACATGGCACAACGCATTTCGCAAGCATGATGGCGCTGGCTGCCCCAATTGGATCCACTAGTCTGATGTCACGTCGCCCAGCAACGGTGAACAGCGTGGTTCTAAACAAAGAAGATCTGTACCTTTTATTCTTCATGCTGGCTGGAACTTTTTCACATGTCATGTGATCAGAATTTATCAAAATTAAAACATGATCATATTTATAATGTTTTTCTCCCCTGGATACACGTTTAAGCTCGTCGGAGAAGTATTTGATAAGAGCGCCCGTCATTGTTACGATAGTTTAGAACTAGTTACTAAGTTACTATGCGTCATTAGGAGGGAAGTGACGTCACGAGAGTTGAAGCCTATTATTGGTGTGCATGAGTTTATAGAGTTGCTCGACTGTTTAAGGAGCTTGGATTATATTAATATTCTCACCTCTTATCTTTTTGACCCACCGTATCAAAGCGGTATTATGTCGGGATCTACTCGGTAAGGGAAATTGAATTCATAGCCACAAATATCCAACTTGGGTTTAATTTCTGTACGTTCTGGTGGAGTATAAAGACTATTTCTTGCATTGCAAAAAACTTCTAAGCTCCAATTTCTCATCATTCTATCTCTAAATTCACTTTTTGGGGTCTGAATCATCCCGACATAATACCGTTTTGAGACGGAGGGTCACATTTATAGTATAAGATGTGGAAAAAAAGAGAACATTTTGTGGCAAAACGCTTCAGTGTATCCTGTGCTTTATAAAAGTTCTGTTTTGTTGTTTTTTCGATGTATTCTTGGCTTGATTTTTATCTCAATCCGTCCTTACTTAAACGTTTAATGTCATGCATAGTTTTCTATGTTTGTTCTCTTGATTTAGGTGAAAAACTCACAACATCTACCAACCGGATATATATGTACCGATAAAAAAAAACTGTAATTTTAAACATTTTATAACCTGATTGGTCTTCTTCTTCTTCTGTTTTTTTTTATTTGTTGTCTATTTAATGCGCTTTTATATAGCGCAATATCCACTACACTTGCTCAAAGTTCTTTACAAAAGGTCCTTGAATAACAGCAACACGTATCGTGTCATGTAGAGTTTGGCATGACGCCTGTTAGGCGATGTTACAATTGATGTTATACTATATTTACGACAGAGACAACACTGTAAATGGACAGGTACTCATTTTACACCTGAGAAAATATGAGTCAAGAGCATCTTTCAAGGACTCAACTATGCGCCGCTGGGAGTAGGGCTCGAACCCAGGACCTTCCAACCCGAAGACGAGTGTCATACCACTAGACCATAACATTATAGCCCTACCTGTAATAGTGACTAGTATTTCCGTCGTCCTTGACCTTCCGCCAAGAGAACATCAACGTGTCCACGTCAAGACTTCCGGTGTGAATGTATCGGGTTTTGATGACCTTGAATTGCTGAGGTAAAATTATCTCGATGGTTGGAAAGGTCACGATGCTTGGGTCAAGGACGATTGGGGCGATAAGGGGCTGGAACCAACCTGAGGATTAGTTTTATAGATAGTATGCGCTTGGCTAAAAAGCTCACAACATTGCCATCCGGAAGTAAAACGGACCAACACACAAAACTGTGTGTAACCATGAACGTTTGTAGTCTCGTTAATACAGTTTAGTGAGAATTAATAATAAACACGGATGGCAAAAAAAAAAAAACAGTAACAAAGACATGAATGACGTCAACTTCATTCTACCTATATCGGAAGATCTGCTTGGAAAACGTAATATAAAACATAGGAAATGTGACCTACCATTTCCAAACGGTATTGTGTCGGGATTGACGTCTACATATATACAGGTCTGACATCCATACCCACTTATGGGCCTAGTTTATCATTGTTGTAATGGACAATACAATATTGCGTCATTTTTTAGATTTCCATTACAACAATGAGTCCATAAGGAATTGGGTTATCGGACCTGTAAAATAAGTGCACATACGTCAGGATGAATTAATTGGACCCCGAGAAATGAATTTAGAAATAATTTAATGGTAAATACAAACTTCGTACGTTTTAAAAAAATAAATAATAAATTTTAAAAAATGAATTCCTGTTATTCATCCCATAATGGAAATTTATTTCTAGGGTCTATTCCAAGGGAAGACTGGAATAACCGAGGCGTCAGATGCAGTGCAGCGCCGCAAATTGAGCTAGGGCCAGGTGATTTGCTTAAGGCCACACAGTACAGGCGTAGGTGATCAAGCTCGGTACCTTTCGGATACGAAGCAAAGACCATACGCTGAGCCACGCTGCCCCCCCCCCCCCCCCCCCCCCCCCCCCCCCCCCCACTTCCCAACAAGAAATAATATTTAATTTTTCACCACGAAGAAGAGAAACGAACCTAAAGTTACATGTTAATGGCTATAAATAGAATTTCCAGTACCTTGTACATCCTGACATATACGCGTTTTGAGTTGATGGGTAAAAGAGCTTTTTTCCCCCACGAACAAACGAAGACGAAATAGTAACAGCACTAAGTCACGAACAGTTTGTGACCTACGAGGTGCTTAGAACATGGGACAATGCTTTTCGCAAGCATGATGGCGTTAGCTGCCCCAATTACTATTAAGAACAGTTGGAGAAGAGGAGGAAGAAGAAGAGGAGGAGAGGAGGAGGAGAGCGGAAAGAAGAAGAAGAAGAAAGGAGGAGGAGGAGGAGAAGGAGGAGAAGAAGAAGAAGAAGAAGAAGAAGAAGAAGAAGAAGAAGAAGAAGAAGAAAAAGAAGAAGAGGAGGAGGAGGAGGAGGAGGAGGAGGAGGAGGAGGAGCAGAAGAAGAAGAAGAAGAAGAAGAAGAAGAAGAAGAAGAAGAGGAGGAGGAGGAGAAGAAGAAGAAGAAGAAGAAGAAGAACGAACGAACGAACGAACGTCCAGTAAGATGCTATTCGATCCTTACCAGGAAAACATTCGACATGCGAGTCCAGGAAAACCACAATCTCTCCTTCAGAGTGGAGGAACCCTAAATTACGGGCCTTGATTAATCCCAACCTCTTTGTGGACCTTAACAGGCGGACCACAAACTTTTGGGTCCTAATGTATTTTTCCAGTGGGGACTTGAGATTGTCTAGACGAATAAATAAAAAGAGAGGAGAATGTGAATGATTTATGAATTACCAATTGTCACAAAACAGTATTATAATAATATAGGGGTGATTTGAATGCTTCAAATCAAGTTGTTGGGTTTTTTTTCAAAACGTTAGCATGTATGTAGGGCAAAATCCACAGCCGTAACGTCACTTCCCTCGTACGGGCGCTTAAATGACCTAAATTATAGTGTCGAAAGCGCCGTTAAACACCTAAAATCAAAAACAAAACAAATTTCCCTCGTAATGATGCATGGTAATTTAGTAACTGGCTCTAAACTATCAGAACAATGGCGGACGCCCTTATGAAATACTTATCCCACGAACATAAAAGTGTATCCATAGGATAAAAACATTATAAATCTGATCATGTTTTGACTTTTATACATTCTGATCACATGACATATGAAAAGTTCTAGCCAGCGTGAAGAATAAAAAGTACCGATTTTCTTTGTGTAGAACCAGGCTGCTCGCCGTTGCTGGGCGACGTAACGTCAGATTATTGAATCCAATTGTCACTAAACAGTATTATAATAATATTAGGGGTTATTTTGATGCTTAAAATCAAGTTGTTTTTATTCAAAACTTTAGCATTTCTAAAGAGAAAAATCCACAAAACGTTCTAAAAAAAGCTTGAGAAGGGGTCTCTGGTCAATTACAATGTTGCTGTTGGCTAAGAACCCTTATAAAGCGTTTTGAGCATGTTTAGAGGATATTACGCTATACAAATACTCAAATATTTTTTACTTATGACTCAATATAGATAGTATGCGCTTGGCTAAGAAGCTCACAACATTGCCATACTGAAGTATAACGGACCAACACACAAAACTATGTGTAACCATGAACGTTTGTAAGTCAGCTTAATACAGTTCAGTGAGCATTACTCATAAACGCGGATGGCAAAAAACAATAACAAACCTGAGTGACGTCATCTTCGAGCTATCTATATCTAAACGTTGCTGCTCAAAGCTTAAATAAAAAAATAAATATCAATGTGAAATTGAATGTAAGCTTCAATTTGATAAACAGAAACAGATACTGTGGACGTTTCGGGTTTCCCCTATCTCAACAAAACAGGATGAATGAAAGAATTTTTAAATAGCATTGTGTATACGGTTATTCTGGTGTTTAGTTCATATTGTCATTCATATTATCTCAATCGTCTGTATTGTTTCTTTCATTCATCCTTTTTTATTGATAAAGGGGAAACCCGAAACGTCAGCATTATCTATCTTCGTTTATTAAATTGAAGCTTACATTCAATTTCACAGTGTCACATATATATGGCTTAGAGTCTCAAACAGGTAATATGTCAGAAAAGTTCACATATTTAAAATAAAAAATATGCCCTTCCACCACGACATCATAAGATATCGTCGCCTAGGCATTCCATGAAGGAATATAGATAATTCATCAAACAAGATGTCTGATGTCAACAGGAATCACTCATGTTGTCCAAAGTGAGCAAATTGGGGGTTGATAATCTTGCCCAAAGAAAACAAAAATGAAAGTGCCTGAAGCGGGGCTCGAACCTGCAACCTTTCTGGTCACAGTGCAATGCCATAACCACTCTGCCACTTCGCCCCCCTGCTCACATATAGATAGTATGCGCTTGGCCAAGGAGTTCACAACATTGCCATCCGGAAGTATAACGGACCAACACACAAAACTCTGTGTAACCATCAACTTTTATAGTCTGGTTAATACAGTTTAGTGAGAACAACTCACAAACGCGGATGGTAAAAAACAATAACAAAGGCATTTGTGACGTCATCTTCATTCTATCTATTGATTGAATGTCTAAATATTCTCTTTCATCTCACCTCGTGTGGAGAAGTCGTCAAGCAGAACTATCTCTGTGATTGCACCCTTGGGTGAGGTATCTATCACGGAGTGGATGGTCCTGAGAAGAGTGGACCAAGCCTCGTTGTAAAACACGATGATGACCGAAATGGTGGGCGTGGTTCCGGTTGTTGACAGATTGTAATGCTGTGACTGGCAACTGTGTTAAAACATAAATAAATAAATAAATCTGGGTGGGGTTCCTGACCTCCCATTTCAATTTTCCAACGAACGTCCTGTCTTTGTCTTGGAATGAGATTACTTGGTTTTGTCCTGGCCATGGCTTAAGTCCTAGCTGGGAGGGAATCAGTCAAGTGCATAGTTATTGTTTTGGGATATGATATTTTTTTCCTTGTAAATCATCTCTCTGTTATGTATGATTATATTGTTACTCGTATTTTGAATGAAGAATGTAAGCATTTGAGTGTATTCCTCTTTGTTGTATTTTGTGCTTCTGTCCGGATGAGACTTTTAGGTGATCTCAAACTAAGTACACTGGTTGTATGCTCTTGGAATTCACATCTGATCCTATTTGTTCCCAGTTCCCCTATGTCTTACTTTTTCTTGGGTGCTTTAATTGTAATTCTAGAACGTGTTACTATCCCATTTTCTTCCTTTTTACTGGCGCTGATATAACCTAAATGTGTTGTAAGCGCCGTAAAACCCTCAAAAACAAACAAACAAACAAACAAATAAATAAATAAATTCCCTTTATTCATCCCTGAGGGCATTTTTCTTTAGGGTCTGTTCCAAAGGAAGACTGGAATAACCCAAGCGTCAGCCGCAGTGCAACGCCGCAAAGTGAGCTAAGGCGAGGTGACTTGCTCAAGGCCACACAACGCGGCGGGAAGTCGAACTCGGTACCTTTCGGGTACCAAGCAAAGGCCATACAAGGTCATAGAATAAATATACTAAAGTTATGGGATAAATGTATTGACAGAGACCTCACTGTCAACGGCTAGGTACTCATTTTACACCTGAGTACGATGAGAGAATGTGTGTAAAGAGTCTTTTCCAAGGACTCAACTATGCGTCGAACCCAGGACATTTCGATCCGAAAACGAGTGTCATTCACCTTAACTACGCCATTCACACATAATAATATCTCATTCGTCCTTCGTGTTTCACTCATCGTGTTTTGGTGACCAAACCCGAGACGTCCACAGTATCTGTCTTCGTCTAATAAATTGAAGATTACAATTCATCACTTATATTTATTATTTCCTTCGAGCTTCAAGCAGCAACATTTTCATTACAACGATTATATTAACTTTCTCCAATATATAGCATGCGCATGGCTAAGAAGTTCACAACATTGCCATCCGGAAGTAGTACGAACCAACATTTTAAAAAACTATGTGTAACCTTAAACGTTTATAGTCTGATTAATACAG
>NC_088374.1:18648628-18668628 GCF_034508935.2 Berghia stephanieae | reverse complement strand
ATTATTATTATTATTATTATTATTATTGTTATTATTATTATTATTATTATTATCATCATCATCATCATCATAATCATCATTATTATTATTATTATTATTATTATTATTATTATTATTATTATTATTATTATTATTATTATTATTATTATTATTATTATTATTATTATTATTATTATTATTATTATTATTATTATTATTATTATTATGTTATTATTATTATTATTATTATCATCATCATCATCATTATTATTATTATTATTATTATTATTATTATTATTATTATTATTATTATTATTATTATTATTATTATTATTATTATTATTATTATTATTATTATTATTATTATTATTGGCCATGTGTGGTGACGATAGCACATTAAAAGTCTAACTTTCAGTGGCTACATTGATGAGAAAGAGAGCTCGTGGTCGTCAGAGGTTAACGCTCGTGACCAGTTTGAGGCTGTCAAAGAGCAACATCCCTCCAAACTCCGAGTATAGGTAGAACGAAGATGACGTCACTCAGGTCTGTGTTATTGTTTTTTGATTTCGCGTTTATGAGTAATGCTCACTGAACTGTATTAACCCGACTATAAACGTTCATGGATACACACAATTTTGTGTGTTGGTCCGTTATACTTACGGATGGCAATGTTATGAGCTTCTTAGCCAAGCGCATACTATCTATAGATAGTATGCAGATGACGTCACTCAGGCCTTTGTTATTGTTTTTGCCATCCGCGTTTGTGAGTTGTTCTCACTAAACTGTATTAACCAGACTATAAAAGTTCATGGTTACACAGAGTTTGTGTGTTGGTCCGTTATACTTCCGGATGGCAATGTTGTGAGCTTCTTAGCCAAGCGCATACTATCTATAGGTAGAACGAAGTTGACGTAACTAAGGCCTTTGTTATTGTTTTTGCCATCCATTTTTATGAGTAATTCTCACTAAACTGTATAGATAGTATGCGCTTGGCTAAGAAGCTCATAACATTGCCATCCGGAAATATAATGGACCAACACACAAAACTGTGTGTATCCATGAACGTGTATAGTCGAGTTAATACAGTTCAGTGAGCATTACTCATAAACGCGGATGGCAAAAAACAATAACAAAAACCTGAGTGACTTCATCTTCGCTCTATTAATTAACCAGACTATAAACATTCAACGTTACACGTTGTTTTTAGTGGTGGTACGTTATATTTCCGCATGGCAATGTTGTGAGTTTCGAAGCCAAGCGCACACCATCTATATGAGATAGGCAGAGGAGAGATCGATATGGAAGCATTTGATAGGCAAGATCCAAACACTGCAGGCCACGGATTAGTAAATAAAGATGTAAATTTGTTATTGATTATCATGTTATTGTAGATTTGGTAAACATCTAACTTATGGTGGTGAAATCGATAAGCATTCATTGTAACAGACGCTATTTGATTGAAATCTACTGTGTATTTCATGTGTATGTGTGTGAGTGTTTGTGTGTGTATGTCTGTATGTGAGTGCGTGTGTATGTATGCATGTATGTATGTATGTATGTATGTATGTATGTATGGATGTATGTATGGATGTATGTATGTATGTATGTATGTATGTATGTATGTATGTATGTATGTATGTATGTATGTATGTATGTATGTATGGATGGATGGATGGATGTATGGATGTATGTAGGTATGGATGTATGTATGGATGGATGGATGGATGGATGTATGGATGTATGTATGGATGGAAGTATGGATGTATGTATGTATGTATGTATGTATGTATGTATGTATGTATGTATGTATGTATGTATGTATGTATGTATGTATGTATGTATGTATGTATGTATGTATGTATGTATGGATGGATGGATGGATGGATGGACGTATGGATGGATGGATGTATGGATGAATGGATAGATGGATAGATGGATGGATGGATGGATGGATGTATGTATGTATGTATGGATGGATGTATGTATGTATGGATGGATGTATGGATGTATGGATGTATGGATGAATGGATAGATGGATGGATGCATAATGATATCATGTTTACAATAATAATTTGTCACGTCAAATTATAAATCGTTAAATTTCACTAAAAATCGGATTCTTTAAAAAGAATTGTCAGTCATTTGAATGTTTTTGAAGATGTCTTTTATTCAAAGATGACGAAATATTAATCGATTGAATGGTAGAATAAATGATTTCTTACACTCCTGAGTTTTGGAATTCGAACTTTGTTTGTTCCTAACGCTTGTCAGCGGTTGGGAACACGTCCGGATTACGCTTCAACAGTCATGTCGTCACTTCCCTCGTAATGACGCATGGTAACTTAGTAACTGGCTCTAAATTATCCGAACAATGGCCTATGTCTTTATGAAATATTTTTCCGACGAGCATAAAAACGTATCCAGAGAGAAAAAAAAACATTATAAATCTGATCATGTTTTAACTTTTACACATTCTGATCACAAGATATATGAAAAGTTCTAGCCAGCATGAAGAATAAAAAGTACGGATTTTCTTTGTTTAGAACCATGATGGCCGCCGTTGCCAGGCGACGTGACATCAGACTATTGAACCCAATTCCAAAAACCCAGAGTGTAAGATTCGGCCAGATCAATGATGTTAACCCCCTCTCCTTACCAGCCATTTTCATCATTTTCCCCAAAACTTCACACCCGCCCAACACATAAAACAGACATTTCTTACTCAAACAGAAAAGCAACAAGCACATTCTATTCTGTTCATAATATTGTTCGACAATATGAACTTTATGTCAAGTTTTTATAGGTATAACAAAAAGAAATGAAATCTGGATGCGAAAAGTGACGGTTGCATCGTAACAAATGTGACGATTTTCCAATGGGTGGTAAGGAGAGTGTTAACAGTTAACACATATATCAATATATTATACGATTCTGCGGCTATGTGGTCTAGTGATTCTGACACTCGCTTTCGGATCGGAAGGTCCTGGGTTCGAGCTTCGATTGGCGCGTAGTTGAGTCTTTGGAAAAGGCTCTTTATTTACAATCTCTCACCGTATTCAGGTGTAAAATGAGTACCTGGTCGTTAACACCGTTGTCCCTGTTGAGGGGGAAAATGTAATAACGCCTAACAGGCGTCATGTCTCGTCCTACATGTTACGGATTGCTGTTAATCAGGGACCCCTTGTAAGCGCTTTTCTCATTTTTAGTGGATATTCCGATCTTTATAAAATCTCAAGTTTGTTTTTGTATTTAAGTTGGTATGTCTCTCATCATAATTTTATTTCTAAATTCACCTATAGGAGCCCTTTACTCATACAGTACAGACGTTTTGACACGGTGAATCACATATGTGACCCCTCGTCTCAAAACGGTATTATGTCGGGATGGATCAGATACTAAAAAGCCAAATTAACGTCAAACTGGTCAAAAATATGAAACGTTGGTATTTAGCACAGTAAAATATGATATTCCTTCTCCTCTATAAAGCAAACTAACTCTACTTAAGTCTGATATTTCTGGCTACAAATTCAATTTTCAACACCTTAGTCATCCCGACTTAATACCGTTTTGAGACGAAGGGTCACATATGAATCAGTTCAAACCATTTTTATCACTTACTACCTATTCATTAATTAGGATATCCCGATAGCTCAGTGGATAGAGCACTCGCTTCACACGCAAAGGGACCGAGATCCGATCGATCCCGGGTGCAATCGAGATTTCTTTCTGCCCCCCCCCCCCCACCCCCTTTGTCCTTCCAGCAGTGAATGGGTAGCTGGGTCTGTTAGATATAGCGGAAAGTACTTTGCGATAAGACTAGCATCCTATCCAAAGGGTAGCAAGCAATTGCTGTTGTCCGTTTCACGCTATAGAAGCCGGGATAAACTCCAGCTCCATTTGGCGAACGACTCTGAAGGACTATTTATTTATTTATTTTTTCATTTTTTTTTTTGTAATTCATTAACTACGATACACCTACCTTAGTTAAGTCTTTCCGTAAATATGTCTCTCCCGAGGACGCAGCATCCTTGTTGAGCGTTCTTACGTTCCTCTCACCCTCTTGAAATATTCTTATGTGCGTCCTTGACCTTGTGTTGGAATGCAACATGGAGTGGTGATACTGTTGAAACGCTTTTCTGACGTCATCAATGTTGATGTTCATGAATAAAATAATGTTGATGATGCAAGGGCATGCGATGACGGCAATGATGACGTATTTCCGCTTTGAGAATGTCATCACGTGACCATAAAAGAGTGTACACTTACGTCCAGGCATTGTTGGAATTCTGTACGATTGGAGTCTTAAAAGGGGGAATAACTCGGATTCATATCCCTAAAGCTGGTTAAATACAGTTACGCTCAGTGGCGTGGGGCCATTGGATCGAATGGTGCCAGGCACCGCACCAATCTTTTTAAAAATCATTAACAGCATAATTTAGTTAAAAATAAAACAGATATTTTAACTCCACTGTCTTTCGCCAACTCGCCAACAACATACTGCCTTTTTAGTCTCCAATCTATTCAAGATTCCGAGTCACGCACTGCGCCGACTCGTGTGTTGGTGACATCACTGCGCGAAGTAGTGACTAAATCAAACACCGTGTGGTGCAAAGCAATCCAAGCTCCAGTTAATGCTATATCCATTAGTATCGCGACAGCTGATTGAGCGAGAAACTAGGTCGAATTATACTATCTTCAAATAGCGGAAAACCCCTCGACTTGTGCCAGGATCTGAGAGCTCCACCGTTGGACTGGGGCTAGGCGGGCGGGTCGCTTAGGACTGGGGGGATGCGCCAAATAAGGGTAACTTCGGCCATCCAAAATATTACATTAACTGTCAAAAACACTGATCATTGTCAAGTTTATTTGTAAGCAGCAAAGAAAAACATCATAAAACTTTAAAATATGACATATCAAACCCCCCACCTCTTTTCCACGATTATTGAATAAAGTAATTCTTTGCAACGAAGCATTGTGGACGAATTTACCAACATTTTTCTTGTTTGTAGTGCCGAGTTGATGGTTACGTGTGTATGAGTGTTTATTTGTGTGTGTGTGTGTGTGTGTGTGTGTGTTTGTGCGTGTGTATTTGTGTCAGTCAGAGAAAGAAAGCGAAGACTGTCAACAGTTATACTTTTGGTGTGTTTTTAGATTTTTAAGAACTTAAGTGGAGTGATTTTTTTTCTTTGTGATGCTTTAAGATCTGAATCTACCTTTTATTTGTGCAATCATTAATCGTATTCCACTGATTTCCATTATGTGAGATATACTTTGAAGTTTTGTTTTGTTAAACATTGAATTGCAATGAATCAAGTTGACTCTTTACTTCACCGACCGTTTGGGAGATTGACACTAGATGACAAATGTGACCCTTCGTCTCAAAACGGTTTTAAGTCGGGATGACTAAGGTGTTGAAAATTGAATTTGTAGCCAGAAATATCCGACTTAAGTTGAGTTAGTTTGCTTTATAGAGGAGAAGGAATATCATATTTTACTGTGCTAAATACCGACGTTTCATATTTTTGACCAGTTTGACGTTAATTTGGCGTTTGAGTAACTGGTCCATCCCGACATAATACCGTTTTGAGACGAGGGGTCACAAATTAGAAACAAAAAGACTAGTTCCTCACCAACCAACTGATTTTGAATTAACACAGGTGTGGAAATCTCGAAAACGCTCTTTTTCAGTGACATGGTATGACAGGTATGAATGGCTCACAATTAGTTCAGTCTTTTGTTTTTATTGTCTACATTTTACAGATACAACAAACACTGACAAATCATGGACATTTATAGGTCCACCACTTCCATCGTATTTCTTAACCTCCTGAACGTTGTTTTAGCACCCTTAAAAGAGTGAAATTTTTTTGTTGCGAAATTCAATGAAACAGGAGCGGTTAAATTCATTAATGATTCTGTCAATTCACAAAGCTGAAATAGATACCATTCCAGATTTCTATAAACACATTATAAAAAGATTTGCAGAGATGAAACATCGCCCTGCAGATTTTTTTACAAGTACTAAAAGTAAGTAATTTCTGTCATAGGTTTTTTTTTTCTCTTTTGATTTACATTTATCACATATTGATTGCATTATCTACCAAATCCAATTCTTTAAATGGTGGACCAAGAATAATTACAAAGACCTTTTTATACGGGACTTGTATCTCAGTGTTGTGGCTTGTTGTTTTCATGAATTATTTGTTTTTGTGAGTTTTGTCCACTCGTAGAAACCATCGACCCTCCCCCACCCTTCCATAAAAGAGAGTTTTTTAATATGTCGTGCTCTCTCCTCTTAACCGTGTTCACTGTATTAGAATTTTTTTTCTAATCATGGCACCACCATATGCCGTCAATACGCCACGCCGCTGGTTACGCTGGATCGACGTATACTCATATGCAGGTCTTATAACCCCCGTTGTTATGGGTCTCATTGTTGTAATGAAATTACTCTAAAACACCAACGTGTACTTATTTGAAGGTCTGATAACCCAATCCATTATGGGCTCATTGATGTTTTGGGAATCTAAAAAAAAGATGATCTCAAAATAATTCCCCTCGACAACAATGTTAAACTAGGCCCATAATCGAGTTCGAATGTCAGATCTGCATAAATGTACACGTCGTCTCAAGCCAAAACAAAATATTTTCTGATGG
Organism: Berghia stephanieae; assembly: GCF_034508935.2. NCBI lineage: Eukaryota > Metazoa > Mollusca > Gastropoda > Nudibranchia > Aeolidiidae > Berghia > Berghia stephanieae. The sequence continues at coordinate 18,661,992 of NC_088374.1, read as the reverse complement.
GTCATGTTCACGTGACCTTTTGTATGCTAAAAAAAAAAGGGGGGGGGGGGGTATAGTTAGATCGAAGTTGACGTAACTCCGGTCTTTATTATGGTTTTTTGCCATCCGCGTTTATGAGTAATTCTCACTAAACTGTATTATTCAGACTATAGATAGTTCGAAGATTACGTCACTTAGGTCTTTGTTGTTGTTTGTTTGTTTTTTTTGCCATCCGCGTTTATGAGTAATGCTCACTGAACTGTATTAACCCGACTATAAACGTTCATGGATACACATGTTTTGTGTGTTGGTCCGTTATACTTCCGGATGGCAATGTTATGAGCTGCTTAGCCAAGCGCATACTATCTATAAACGTTTTAAAGTAACACATTATGGTGTGTGTTGGTCCATTATAGATAGTATGCAGATGACGTCACTCAGGCCTTTGTTATTGTTTTTGCCATCCGCGTTTGTGAGTTATTCTCACTAAACTGTATTAACCAGACTATAAAAGTTCATGGTTACACAGAGTTTGTGTGTTGGTCCGTTATACTTCTGGATGGCAATATTGTGAACTCCTTGGCCAAGCGCATTCTATCTATACTTCCGTCCGGATGGCAATGTTGTGAGCTTCTAAGCCAAGCGCAAACTATCTATTAACCAGACTATAGATAGAATGCGCTTGGCCAAGGAGTTCACAACATTGCCATCCGGCAGTATAACGGACCAACACACAAACTCTGTGTAACCATGAACTTTTATAGTCTGGTTAATACAGTTTAGTGAGAACAACTCACAAACGCGGATGGCAAAAACAATAACAAAGGCCTGAGTGACGTCATCTGCATACTATCTATAAACGTTTAAGGTTTGTGTGTTGGTCAGTTATACTTCCGGATGGCAATGTTGCGAGCTTCTTAACCAAGCGCATACTATCTATAACACAGTAAGAACAAATCCGCCTGAATGTGAACATGGAAAAAAATGTTAATAATTAATTATATAAGTCACACCACCAATCCGAGAATGGATGAAACCTCAGAATAAATAGGAGGGTGGATACAACCGTATCCATAGCAAAGTTATGGCCTGACACTGACCAAAAAAATGACGTCAAAATGCCAGTCTTTTGCCACAAAAGAAAACAAATCGTGAGTTGTATTCAATAGTTCAACCAATGAAATAACTTGTTTCCTTGAGCTCTACTAACGACAACTCACTAGACGCTAGACCCACCTTAAAAAATGACGTCGAACTCCCAGTCTTAGAGGGTTCTTGTGTCAGGCGATAAGTTAACGATGGCTTCGATGAAATCACTTTTGGAATGAGTTTAGGTGAAATTATAAACATACAAACCACCATTGGGATGAGTTCGTAGCTATCGTTAACATATAGATAGTATGCGCTTGGCTTAGAAGCTCATAACATTGCCATCCGGAAGTATAACGGACCAACACACAAAACTGTGTAACCATGAACTTTTATAGTCTGGTTAATACAGTTTAGTGAGAATCACTCACAAACGCGGATGGCAAAATACAATAACAAAGGCTTGACTGACGTCATCTTCATTCTATCTATAGCCTGACACTAGAACACTCTATGACTGGCAGTTTGACGTCATTTTTTAGGTTTGTGTAGCGTCTAATGAGTTGTCGTTAGTAGAGCTCAAGGAAACAAGTATACAACTCACGATTTGAATTCTTTTGTAACAAAGACTGGCATTTTGACGTAATTTTTTGGTCAGTGTCGGGCTATAAGTTTACGGTGGCTATGATGAGTTTAGGTGAAATTATAATCACAACATCCACTGGCCAGGTTAAATATACAAACACACAAAACTCTGTGCCAACTTATACACACGAGACAGATAGATAACCACGCCTCTCGGACAGTCGTCATAATGTAAATAATGGCAATGATTGGTAAACATAGCGAACTACACAGGTTTTATTATCAATGGTTTTAGTAAAATACCCACTGTTCTACCGCTTGATCAATAGCACCAACACACAGGAAAATATTGTAAACTTAACGGTTATAGATAGAATGCGCTTGGCCAAGGAGTTCACAACATTGCCATCCGGAAGTATAACGGACCAACACACAAACTCTGTGTAACCATGAACTTTTATAGTCTGGTTAATACAGTTTAGTGAGAACAACTCACAAACGCGGATGGCAAAAACAATAACAAAGGCCTGAGTGACGTCATCTGCATACTATCTATAAACGTTTAAGGTTTGTGTGTTGGTCCGTTATACTTCCGGATGGCAATGTTGCGAGCTTCTTAACCAAGCGCATACTATCTATAACACAGTAAGAACAAATCCGCCTGAATGTGAACATGGTAAAAAATGTTAATAAATTATTATATAAGTCACACCACCAATCCGAGAATGGATGAAACCTCAGAATAAATAGGAGGGTGGATACAACCGTATCCATAGCAAAGTTATGGCCTGACACTGACCAAAAAAATGACGTCAAAATGCCAGTCTTTTGCCACAAAAGAAAATAAATCGTGAGTTGTATTCAATAGTTCAACCAATGAAATAACTTGTTTCCTTGAGCTCTACTACCGACAACTCACTAGAGGCTACACACACCTTAAAAAATGACGTCGAACTCCCAGTCCTAGAGGGTTCTTGTGTCAGGCGATAAGTTAACGATGGCTTCGATGAAATCACTTTTGGAATGAGTTTAGGTGAAATTATAAACATACAAACCACCAATGGGATGAGTTCGTAGCTATCGTTAACATATAGATAGTATGCGCTTGGCTTAGAAGCTCATAACATTGCCATCCGGAAGTATAACGGACCAACACACAAAACTGTGTAACCATGAACTTTTATAGTCTGGTTAATACAGTTTAGTGAGAATCACTCACAAACGCGGATGGCAAATTACAATAACAAAGGCTTGACTGACGTCATCTTCATTCTATCTATAGCCTGACACTAGAACACTCTAGGACTGGCAGTTTGACGTCATTTTTTAGGTTTGTGTAGCGTCTAATGAGTTGTCGTTAGTAGAGCTCAAGGAAACAAGTATACAACTCACGATTTGAATTCTTTTGTAACAAAGACTGGCATTTTGACGTAATTTTTTGGTCAGTGTCGGGCTATAAGTTTACGGTGGCTATGATGAGTTTAGGTGAAATTATAATCACAACATCCACTGGCCAGGTTAAATATACAAACACGCAAAACTCTGTGCCAACTTATACACACTAGACAGATAGATAACCACGCCTCTCGGACAGTCGTCATAATGTAAACAATGGCAATGATTGGTAAACATAGCGAACTACACAGGTTTTGTTATCAATGGTCTTAGTAAAATACCCACTGTTCTACCGCTTGATCAATAGCACAAACACACAGGAAAATATTGTAAACTTAAAACGGTTATAATATGATAGAGAAATCTTATGATAACTAGTCACCCATTTAGCGATATAAAAACAATAACAATGATCAGAGAGAGGTCGATTTCATTCACGTTATTGATTATTGTTTATAAAACAAACAACTATGTTTGTCCGAGCACGTGTGAAGGTGTGTCACAAATTCTATATTTTGATTGGTCAAAAATCTACCGGTTAATTAAAAGTCTGATTGATATAATTTAGTGAGAAAGCATCACTAACAAGATATGTAAAGATTTATAGCTATGAGCTGAATACTGACATGAAGCTTGTTTTATTCTTAGTATTCACAGCACTCAAGCAAGTTGACTGGCGGAAAACCGTAATCTGTTTCGCAAGAAAGTTCGGGAAGCAACGTCCAACGCAGGATCAGCTGACTAGATGATGATGATGATGATTCACAGCACTTACTAAACTAATCAATAAATCTTTAATGCGGCATGTGTGTGTGTGTGTGTGTGTGTCTGTGTGTGTGTGTGTTGTGTGTTTGTGTGTAGAATATATATTGACGTCGGATTAAACACCGATAATCCCAACACACTACACAGTTGGGTCTGTGTCTCAGTGGTACATTTTAAAAAAAAAATATTAAAAAAAAACAAACAGACAAACAAACAAAACAAAACCTTGAGCGTATATATCCACGAAAGGTGCTCAAAGCGCTTTACAAAGGGTCCCTGATCGTTGTAGCTATCGTTAACAAAAAGATAGTTCAAAGATGACGTCACTCAGGCCTTTGTTATTGTTTTTGCCATCCGCGTTTGTGAGTTGTTCTCACTTAACTGTATTAACCAGACTATAAAAGTTCATGGTTACACAGAGTTTGTGTGTTGGTCCGTTATACTTCCGGATGGCAATGTTGTGAACTCCTTGGCCAAGCGCATTCTATCTTTTGATAGTTCAAAGTTGACGCCACTCAGGTCGTTGTTATTGATTTGTTTTGTTTTGTTTTTTTGCCATCCGCGTGCATGAGTAATTCTCACAAAACTGTATTAACTAGACTATAAACGTTCATGGTTACACATAGTTTTGTGTGTTGGTCCATTATACTTCCGGATGGCAATGTTATGAGCTTCTTAGCCAAGCGCATACTATCTGTAGCCTCGAGGACATACAATTTAAAGTCATTTTTAGGTATAGTGAGTTGTCGTGAGTAGAGCTCAAAGAAACAAGTGATTCCATTTGTTGAATTAATGAATACTACTCACGATTTGATTTATTTTGAGGCCAAAGACTTGTCTTTTGACGTAATTTTTTGGTCAGTGTCAGGCTATAATTTAACGAAGGCTACGCTCTGACCAACAGCAACAGGTATCACATAGAACGAGACATGACGCCTGTTAGGCGATATTACATTTTTTTTTCTTGACAAAGATAACGCTGTTGACGGCCAGGTGTAAGTCATTTTACTGAGTACGGTGAGAGAATGTGAGTAAAGAGCCTTTTTCCAAGGACTCTACTATGCACCGAGCGTGGCCCGAACCCAGGACCTTCCGATTTGAAAGCGAGTCATACCCTAAGACCACATAGCCGCACATAGGTAACCCACCGTCACAGCACGGTAATAGATATGTCGGGATGGTTAATAATGTAAGGGGGGATAACCACAAAATAATTTTACAAAATTACACTTACCTTGGTTACCGTTTATAGATAGTTCGAAGATGACATCACTCAGGTCTTTGTTATTGTTTTTTGCCATCCGCGTTTATGACTAATGCTCACTGAACTGTATTAACCCGACTATAAACGTTCATGGATACACACAGTTTTGTGTGTTGATCCATTATACTTCCGGATGGCAATGTTATGTGCTTCTTAGCCAAGCGCATACTATCTATAATACGTATATATAATCAGAGCTGCCAAACCTAATACAAGAAAAATGTAACAGATTTGCCAATTCAGGAGGCAAAAAGTTACAGAACTTTTACACAAACACATAGAAGACAGACAGACCCCTTTCTGAGCGCTTAACTCCAGTAAAAATGACTATTATGTACTGTACTTACTTTTTAACTGTTTAGCAAGTCAGTGGAAAATATACTGAAGGTTTATAACATACTGAATTCCGTAAATATACGGAAAATTGGCAACTTTGGTGAGTTTGTTTGTTTGTTTTTTTTTTTGACATACAGTTGGCAACCCGGTATAACCTGATTGGTTCATTAATTTACTGCCTTTGTCACCTATCAGGAATTATTACGCCTTTATTTCAAACGCTATCATGTAACATTCTGCCTCAATCTGAGATTAGTAGATCGGGCGCGGGGTAAACCAAATGTAAAAAGACAAGAACAGCAAAACAATAGGAATATACAACTGAAATAGATACGATGTTTAGCTGTTATTCATCTTTTAGTCTACAGAATATTATTAACCGATAAAAAAAAGAGAAAAACAAAAAAACAAAAAACAAAAAAAAAAAAAAACAAACACAACAACAACAATAAAAAAAGACAAAGACAAGAACAAACAAACAAACCAAAAACAAAAATAACAACAAAACAAAAAAAAACAACATACAAATAAACAAACAACAACAAAAAACACAAAACATAAAAAAGAACCAAAGAAATAATTAAATTAAAATAATCCCAAACAAAACAAAACGCAACAGAACAAAAACAAACAGATATTAACAAAATCAAGAAAACAGAAAACAACAAACAAAATCCAATAACCGATTTTACAAGATAGAAATGATTTTAAAAATAACCCAACACAAAACAACAACAACAACAACAACAAAAAACAAACCCCCAACAAAAACTAACAGCAACAACAACAACAAAAACAACAATAACAACAACAACACCAACAACAAAAACAACACCGATGGAAATCTAACAAGAAGAAGAATTGTCGTGTTTTTGTTTTTTTATTATCATTATTTCTTTGATTTTCAGCTTCCACCTAATCCAACACATTCAGGTTTGGAGCGGTAACTAAGTAACACTTATATTACTTTGGTTTGTGGTAGCAGTAGTGGTGGCTGTTGTTCTGTTGTTGTTTTAAAAATAATAATAATGATAAATATGATAATAATCATGATGATGACGACAACGATGATGACAATGATAATATATAATATAATATAATAATAATAATAATAATAATAATAATAATATATAATAATAATAATATAATAAATAATAATAATAATAATAATAATAATATAATAATAATAATAATAATAATAATAATAATAATAATAATAATAATAATAATAATAATAATAATAATAATAATAATAATAATAATAATATAATAATAATAATAATAATAATAAATAATAATAATAATAATAATAATAATAATATAATAATATATAATAATAATAATAATAATAATAATTAATAATAATAATAATAATAATAATAATAATAATAATAATAATAATAATAATAATAATAATAATAATAATAATAATAATAATAATAATAATAATATAATAATAATAATAATAATAATAATAATAATAATAATATAATAATAAAATAATAATAATAATAATAATAATTAATATAATAATAATAATAATAATAATAATGGGTGTGAAGAACTAAAACGAAGGCTTCCATTTGGATTTTATCTGGTTCACTTTATTCACCAAGGGACATAACTGTAACAATCAACATCAACACAGTAAAACATAGATTATGTACCATTACATCGATGATGATGATGATGATGATGATGATGATGAAGATTATGATGATGATGATGATGATGATGATTAAGTTTGAAGGACTGTACAACGCCCGGATTGCTCAGTTCACAGTTTACTGATGTCAAACTTCCTGGCTCCAGACGGTCCTTTCTTTGTGTTCATGATCACTTCCACTATCTACACTTCGTCTTGTTCTGACATCAAGAAGAGATGTTCTCCATTTTCTATTAACTCACTCAACCCTAACACCGACTATAACCGGGATTCCCCCTCCCCCCAAGCCTATTTATTACATTTTTCTTAGACAAATTATAGGCGTAGCTATTGTTTTTAACTTTTACATGTTAATGGTAGTTGGATAAAATTATCTATTTACATACTCATTTTTTAATACATTTTTTTTCCAATTTTGAAAAGTAGCAAAAATCTCTAGGATTGAGTGAGTGAGTGAATAAATTCAGAGCATGAAACCCTTTATTCAGGTAGAGAGGACGACCAACAGCTAAACGAGGTTGCCAGCATCAGTTGGAAAAAGATAAAACCGTTACTCGTGGAATGGGAGTGGGAGCCAAAAGGGGACAGATTACTTAAAGCAATGTTTATTTCTAAGTCCACAAAGCTAACTGTAATTGGATTCAGTAGTCTGATGTCATGCCGCCCGGCAACGGCTGCCATCTTGGTTCTAAACAAAGAAAAGCATTACTTTTTATTCTTCATGCTGGCTAGAACTTTTCTAATGCCTTGTGATCAGAATGTGTAAAAGTCAAAACATGATCAAATTTATGGGGTTTTTTTTCCTCTAGATACGCTTTTATGCTCGCCGGAGAAATATTTCATACGGCGTCCGCCATTGTTCCGGTAGTATAGAGCCAGTGTTACTAAGTTACCATGCGTCATTAGGAAGGAAGTGACGTTACGACTGTTGAAGAGTATGGTGTGCTATGCTCCACAAGAAGATAAAAAGACCCAAGACGAAAAAGACGAATTCTATTAAATGCTAGATCCGCTCGTAAGCCAGAGGCCAAAACATGATGTCCAGATAGTGCTGGGGGATCTCAACGCAAAAGTAGCAGGTTTGCCAATTTGACAGATTTTCTGCCAAATGTCCTTTTTTTAAAATTTGAAGTCGTCTAGCAGAAGAAAAAAAAACGGTTTGGCAGTTTGGCAGATACAATTTTTATGTATTAGTGATTTTTTTTTAAACTTGGGAAATGATAAAAAAATTATGACATCGGCCTTTCGAATTTTTTGTTTAACAAAACTGATGAGTTTTCAAAGAGGGTACTATAAATAGAACGGTTTGGCAGATTTTTTTTTTATTCCAATTAGCAGAATGCCTGAAAATAATCTGGCAACCCTGAAAAGTAGGCAACCGTTATCGGGAAGGACATATGGGGAAGGAAGGTGTCGGAAACACAATGAATGACAGAGCAATTTAATAGGATTCAATTGTCTGATGTCACGTCCACTCAGCAACCAGCAGTTTGGTTCTAAACAAAGAAAATCGGTACTTTTGATTCTTCTTGCTGACTAGAACTTTTTCACATGATGTCATGTGATAAGAATGTATAAAAGTCAAAACATGATCAGATTTATGTATTTCTCCTCTGGATACACTTTTATGCTCATCGGAGAAGTATTTCATTAGGGCGTCCGCCATTGTTCCGATAGTTTAAAACCAGTAACTAAGTTACTATGCGTCATTACGAGGGAATTGACGTCACGACTGTTGAAGCCCATTATTGGCGGGACAATCTTCCATCATAAATATTTTCACAAGTATACTTGGACGTCACCAAATGGAAACACAAAATATCAAATAGATCACATCCTTATTAATTCGCTCAACCCTAACACCGACTATATCCGTTTTTACCCGGGTTACTTTTACCACATGCCTATAATTTATTACATTTTTTTCTGAGACAAATTATAGGCGTAGTATCAAAGCTAATGTTTTTAGTTTTTTACATGTTAATGATAGTTGAATATAACTACCTATGTAAATGCTCATTTTTAATACATTTTTTCCAATTTTGAAAAGTAGCAAAAATCTCTAGGATTGAGTGAGTTAAAGATGTGGGTAGTTGGTCCTACGTCCAACCCCCAGACAGCGGCGTGGCATGCTTACAGTATAGGGTGGTGCCAGAATCAGAAGAAAATCACTTAAAATATGGTTATTTGTAAATGTGACCCTTCGTCTCAAAACGGTATTAAGTCGGGATGACTAAGGTGCTGAAAATTGAATTTGTAGCCAGAAATATCAGACTTAAGTTGAGTTAGTTTGCTTTATAGAGGAGAAGGAATATCATATTTTACTGTGCTATGTACCAACGTTTCATATTTTTGACCAGTTTGACGTTAATTTGGCTTTTTAGTATCTGGTCCATCCCGACATAATACCGTTTTGAGACGAAGGGTCACAGATACGAAAGAAAGAAACAAAAATTAAAGAAAAGATTTACTCAAATAAATAAGAGGCGGTATATAGGTACCCTGTCTCAGTTTTATTATTTTTTAAATGCTGTCATCCATTTTTAAAAGATGGATGCGGTGCGCCAGGCACCAAATCAACCAATATAGCCACGCCCCTGTCCCAAGACTTGGAGCGCAAAGATTGTTTTAGAGGTTCACTCTTCTAAATCATCTCTCTGTTATGTATTATTATATTTGTTATTTTTAGTGTATAATGTAAGCATTTGAGTGTATTCCTCTCTGTTGGATTTTGTGCTTGTGTCCGGATGAGACTTATGGGTGATCTCAAACTAAGTATATTGGTGGTATGCTCTTGGAATCTACATCTGATCCCTATCTGTTCCCAGTTCCCCTTTGTCTTACTTTCTCTTGGGTGCTTTAATTGTAATTCTATAACTTTTTACTAACCCATTTTCTTCCTTTTTACTGGCGCTGATATAACCTAAATGTGTTGCAAGCGCCGTAAAACCCTTACAAAGCAAACAATTCGATTGGCTGCTCTCCCCAAACTAACGAGTCCAATCTGCCCATTAATTTGGTGTTTCTTCAGCGTGTACTTCTCCTAAGCGAACTTCCAGCCAAGGCTTATGAGCTCCATCTACCCAAGTCTAGATTGGGAGCAAAGATGATGATGTTGATGATGATAATAATATTAATAATAATGATAATGATAATAATAATAATAATAATAATAATAATAATAATAATAATAATAATAATAATAATAATAATAATGATGATGATGATGATGATGATGATGATGATGATGATGATGATGATGATGATGATGATGATGATGAAAAAACAAAACAAAACAAAAGAAGAAAAAACACCAAAAACAATTTATTTTAAAATCCCCCTTTTAAAAAATCAAAACAACCAACAAAAAAAAAAAAAACAAAACAAAACAAAACAAAATAAAACGCCCACAAAAAGCAAGCAGAACAAAAAATACAAATCCAACTCTGCCTGTTAACAGCATTGCCTCTGTCGGAAAATGTTATACATATCGCCTATCACTAACAGACCTCGTGCATCGTCCTACATTTTAAGTGTTGCTGTTGGCTATTAACCCATTGTAAGTCGCTTTGAGCCAGTCTGGGGGATAATGCACTATACAAATGCTCAACTTTTAGATGTGGGGAGGGAGGGGGGGGGGGGGGGGGTCCGTCGCCAATACAAATACAACTATCTGTTGCCACAATAGTGGCAGATTGTGATTTTGTGTTATGGATTATATTGTATTTTCTAGTGTTGTCTTGTGTGGCATGACAATCGCTTTCGGATCGAAAGGTCCCGAGTTCGAGGAGCATCACTCGGTGCTTAGTTGAGTCATTGGAAAAGGCTGTTTACTCACATTCTCTCACCGTACTCAGGTGTAAAATGAGTAGGTACCTGGCCGTTAACAGCATTGTCTCTGTCGAAATAAACCCCTTGTAATATCGCCTAACAGTAACAGGCGTCATGTCGGTTCTACATGTTACGTGTTGCTGTTGGTCAGGGACCCTTTGTAAAGCGCTTTGAGCACGTTCAGTTGATATTGCTCGATATAAAAGCAAGTTTTTGTAAGGGTGGCGTGTGTTACCCGACAAAGATCGAGGGCCGAAATGATGTTTGTCCTGTTGTCTTCATCAAAAAAAAATTATACGAGTCACGTACAATATTGCCAGATGACCAGAGTTCATCAAAGCCAATTTCGACTTCAAAAGTGGCCAAACACTACTCACATTGATTGGTCCCCCTCCCCCCTCCCCCTTTGAAAAACTTATCGGTTTCGATAAACAAAACATCTAAGCTGGGGTCTGTTTTTATCCAAACTGTGGTGGGGGCTGCCTGAAACTTGGGATCGTGAAAATACTATCGAGAGAGTGATGATGGAGAGGCTTCGGATGGGAACAATACAGACAATGAACGTTTCAGGTACAACCCATTCGTCAGCACAACAATAAACAAATGAACGTGAACGTGTGCTGATGAAGGGGTTGCACCCGAAACGTCCATTGTCTTTATTTTTTAAAATCCGAAGCCTCTCCATTATCACTCTCTAGTAAGTATTTCCACTTTATTTCTATCTCTTTATCTTAAAACTAAAACTGGCTCATTTTGGCAATTGTTTTTTGGTGTTTTCCCAATAATAATGATATTCTTATTATTATTATTATTATTACTATTATTATTATTATTATTATTATTATTATTATTATTATTATTATTATTATTATTATTATTATTTATTTTTTTTTTTAAATTATTATTATTATTATTATTTCATTATTATCATCATTACTATCAATATTATTACCATCATTATTACTACTATTTTAATTACTCCCCCCCCCCCCCCCCCCCCCCCCCCCCCCCCGTAACCTAACAATGATTGCCTATTTGGACAATAAAGATTATTATTATTATTATTATTATTATTATTATTATTATTATTATATTAACATAATATAATCTTGTATTCAGAATAGTTATTGTTGAAGAGGCGGTAGGTACTTAAAAACCAACGTGCACCATTATTGCAATACAAACACACACGGGGTGCAACTTGTGTACAGACACACATACGTGGTGTGTATGCCCAAATTAATGCTGGTCTATTTCTGCAAACACAAATTTTGGTCACACAATACACACATGCCAACACACACACGCGAACACGCACAAACGCCAACACACACACACACACGGACGCCAACACACACACCAACATACACACATACACACACACACAAATACGCATACAAGAGAAAAACGAAATACACAAAAAATCTACAGCAGAGAACTACGTTCGAAAAGTATTTAATATGGGTCTAACGTGCAGCATAATTGCATGTATTCTTTGACTATGAAGTAGGCTACCAGTCCTTACTTAAACGTTATAGATATACCAACAATTAATTAATTATTTATTACTTATGATACACCATTCTCTCGCCCCTGTGTTGTGTATTCAATAAACTAGTCAGCATTGTACACAAAGGCTGAGTAATCCTTCCACAAATAGGACGAGCTACAGACGACCCACTACACACACACGCATACGCACACACAATCGACACACACTAACGACACACAAAACCGGATACACAGAGGTGTGAAAGTTAGTCCGGACGATAAACTATTGAGCGTTCCTGCTTTATGATATGAAAATATGAGAAATAAATATAAAATTCTACATTACAATCTTAATTTACGAGAATGGTGGTCTAAAAAGTGAAAAGCCTATTGGTTTTGGTCGAAAAACACATTACACACAAAGTGTCCGTGCCTGTTACACACAGCTCCGTCAGGAGAAGACACAAAAGTTGATAGTTTGTTCTATCTTCATGATGACTTTTACTTGATTTGTAATATCCATTATATCAGTTCTTTAAATGCTGAAATAATGCGGAATTTCATATTTTTTCAATGTTATAAAACAAAAGTTTATTCACTTTAAATTGATTACGCATATATATTTATCAAAAAGAGTTTAGGTAAAGTGGATAATATCCGTTTAAGCAAGATACTACATATGAGCACTTTTACTACCACCCCTTGCACACACATTTCGCCAGCAAGACATTCCTCTCTCGTCTACTGTTCATGCACGCACACAAACGGCGCAGCCTGTCCACACACACGCCACACACATTCACTACGCGCGTACTGATACACACGGTAAAGAGTTTCTAGTTATTTTTCACTTTAAAACAAATTTTAGTGATATATAAATCGGTTATATTTATCAAATCAATTTATAAGCGTGTTTTTTCATACATATCCACTCTTCTTTGGTTGATTGAAAGGGAAAAACTG